>NC_088411.1:32799648-32849648 GCF_034236695.1 Oncorhynchus nerka
CTACGTGCCTACATGCCTGCGTGCCTGCCTGCCTACGTGCCTGCGGGCCTACGTGCCTACATGCCTGCCTGCCTACGTGCCTGCCTGCCTACGTGCCTGCCTGCCTACGTGCCTGCGGGCCTACGTGCCTACATGCCTACATGCCTGCCTGCCTACGTGCCTGCCTGCCTACGTGCCTGCCTGCCTACGTGCCTGCGGGCCTACGTGCCTACATGCCTGCATACCTACGTGCCTGCGGGCCTACGTGCCTACATGCCTGCATTCCTACGTGCCTGCGGGCCTACGTGCCTACATGCCTGCATGCCTACGTGCCTGCCTGCCTACGTGCCTGCCTGCCTACGTGCCTGCCTGCTTACGTGCCTGCGGGCCTACGTGCCTACATGCCTGCATGCCTACGTGCCTGCCTCCCTACGTGCCTACATGCCTGCGTGCCTACATGCCTGCCTGCCTACGTGCCTACGTGCCTGCCTGCCTACGTGCCTACGTGCCTACATGCCTGCCTGCCTGCCTACGTGCCTACGTGCCTACATGCCTGCCTGCCTACGTGCCTACGTGCCTACATGCCTGCCTGCCTACGTGCCTACATGCCTGCCTGCCTACGTGCCTACGTGCCTACATGCCTGCCTGCGTGCCTACATGCCTGCCTGCCTACGTGCCTACATGCCTACATGCCTGCCTGCCTACATGCCTTTCTGCCTACATGCCTGCGGGCCTACGTGCCTACATGCCTGCGTGCCTGCCTGCCTACACGCCTGCCTGCGGGCCCCACGTGCCTACATGCCTGCCTGCCTACGTGCCTGCCTGCCTACGTGCCTGCCTGCCTACGTGCCTGCGGGCCTACGTGCCTACATGCCTGCATGCCTACGTGCCTACATGCCTGCATTCCTACGTGCCTGCGGGCCTACGTGCCTACATGCCTGCATGCCTACGTGCCTGCCTGCCTACGTGCCTGCCTGCCTACGTGCCTGCCTGCTTACGTGCCTGCGGGCCTACGTGCCTACATGCCTGCATGCCTACGTGCCTACGTGCCTGCGAGCCTACGTGCCTGCCTCCCTACGTGCCTACATGCCTGCGTGCCTACATGCCTGCGTGCCTGCGGGCCTACGTGCCTGCCTGCCTACGTGCCTGCCTGCCTACGTGCCTATATGCCTGCATACGTGCCTGCGTGCCTACATGCCTGCATGCCTACGTGCCTGCGAGCCTACATGCCTGCCTGTCTACGTGCCTGCGTGCCTACCCACTTAAATTACACAAGGAATATCGCAAAAATATGATCAATGGCTCATTCGAGAGAAGACATCTTTCTGAGTTATGACATCGTCCAGTTTTAGAATCTGACATGTATGATTGACGTTTTCACAACCTAAAAGTCGTATTTCTATTAACTTCCAGTGTAGTGAGAGCGACTTTATCACATTGCTGCATCATACCGGCCAAATTTCTGCCTGCTTGAACGGCAATAACTTAGATACACTAAAAACATTAAATGACCCAGGGAATCCATAGAACAGAGATGCACAAAAACAATAACATTCACACACACACACGCACACGCACACAGACACACACACACACACACGCACACGCACACGCACACGTGCACACGCGCACGCGCACGCACACACACACACACACACCACTTCATTGAATCCTCTGTCCTCCAGCCCAGGCCTGTGGCCTCCCTCCCTCCCTCCCCCTCTATCCCTCCCTACCTCTCTATCCTTACATACCTCCTTTTCCAATCAACCAACAAAGAAAAACAATCTTCATAGGTAGCCCTGACATGGAGAATCAATGTCTGTCACCCCATTCATCAGGTGTCTGTCTCTGTCACCCCATTCATCAGGTGTCTGTCTCTGTCACCCCATTCATCAGGTGTCTGTCTCTGTCACCCCATTCATCAGGTGTCTGTCTCGGTGTATAAATATAATCAATAGTTGTACTTGTACTCATGAGGCTATGGGCCTGATTTTCATTGAGGTTGAAGACATAATGCCTTCAACGATTCAGACAGAGTGACATGCACACAGCGGAGACTACCCTACTGGCTACATAACAAGTGCACCTGCTCTAGGAGACTGGAGTACTCATGTAGCCAACAGGAAACATTTTCACAAACAACTTGTATTGCTCACAGTGTTTATATTTGTTTTACCAAAACCTATCATTATGTGATGTCCTTAAAAGGCTGAAAACTATTTACGCATGTTTAAAATAAACCATATGTCATTTACATGACGCATCGGCAGTAAAATGTAGAACTCTGTTCCATGTGAAAGAATGGGAATGGTATGGTTTGTTTTTGGTAAGAAATGGACAGTACTTTTACAGTTGCCAACAGTCAGCCCCCTACTAAGTCAGCCCCCTACTAAGTCAGCCCCCTACTAAGAGAAATAGAAAGAGTAAAAGACATACTGTATACCACTTATTGTAATGTTTTGGTCTAACCTAACCCATCACATCCTGAGAACCACACTCCCACAGATCCACAGTCCTAACAGGCCTACCAGGAACAGACTGACTAACTAACTACATACCCACAGTCCTAACAGGCCTACCAGGAACAGACTAGCTAACTACAGACCCACAGTCCTAACAGGCCTACCAGGAACAGACTAGCTAACTACAGACCCACAGTCCTAACAGGCCTACCAGGAACAGACTGACTAACTAACTACATACCCACAGTCCTAACAGGCCTACCAGGAACAGACTAGCTAACTACAGACCCACAGTCCTAACAGGCCTACCAGGAACAGACTAGCTAACTACAGACCCACAGTCCTAACAGGCCTACCAGGAACAGACTAGCTAACTACAGACCCACAGTCCTAACAGGCCTACCAGGAACAGACTGACTAGCTAACTACAGACCCACAGTCCTAACAGGCCTACCAGGAACAGACTAGCTAACTACAGACCCACAGTCCTAACAGGCCTACCAGGAACAGACTAGCTAACTACAGACCCACAGTCCTAACAGGCCTACCAGGAACAGACTAGCTAACTACAGACCCACAGTCCTAACAGGCCTACCAGGAACAGACTGACTAGCTAACTACAGACCCACAGTCCTAACAGGCCTACCAGGAACAGACTAGCTAACTACAGACCCACAGTCCTAACAGGCCTACCAGGAACAGACTAGCTAACTACAGACCCACAGTCCTAACAGGCCTACCAGGAACAGACTAGCTAACTACAGACCCACAGTCCTAACAGGCCTACCAGGAACAGACTAGCTAACTACATACCCACAGTCCTAACAGGCCTACCAGGAACAGACTAACTAACTACATACCCACAGTCCTAACAGGCCTACCAGGAACAGACTGACTAGCTAACTACAGACCCACAGTCCTAACAAGGCCTACCAGGAACAGACTAACTAACTACATACCCACAGTCCTAACAGGCCTACCAGGAACAGACTGACTAACTACAGACCCACAGTCCTAACAGGCCTACCAGGAACAGACTAACTATAAAAACATGTTTACTATTGTAAGATGATAAACTAATGACATCTCCATCAGGGAACATTGTTAGTAGAGCTACCTATCTTTCACCTTCCAGTGCTGCTGGCTCAAGCAGAGATCTTATTGGCTACTTAGATCTAGGGACAGGGACACTAGAAGGACATTACCAGAGAGAGAGAAATCATTTTGGTGGAGTTTATGGGTCATTAAGGGACGTCGGGGAAAGATAGACAACTAGTCTCATCGAACCCTAAAGAGTCTGGGCTGTTTATAAATACCCACTCAGCAAGGGTCAGTGTGTACGCACGCACGCACGCACGCACGCACGCACGCACGCACGCGCACACACGCACACGCACACACGCACACACGCACACACACACACACACACACACACACACACACACACACAGTCACGGCTGCGAAGCACACACTGTTGGCTCCGAAGCCAATTCAAGCTGTGGATATCCCTGGATTCCACTGAAATATATCACCTTACACTGGGGCTTATGCGCAACAGCAGGGATGTGTTTAGGTCAGCTAACTGGCAACATACAAGACAGCATGGTGCTTACATCTCTGCCATGGTGTCAGGAAGGCTGGCTGGTATAGCTGTGAGGCCTTTCCCTCTGCAGTCCACAATGTTGTTACTGCAGGTACACATGGCAGGGCACGTACCTCCCCCTAGGCTGCAGGGCTGCAAGCCGGAGCTCTCTGAGTGACCTGGAGAGAGTGGGAGAGTGGGAGAGTGGGAGAGAGGGATGGGAAGAGAGAGGGAGGAAGAGAGGTTAAAGTCCTATTAAGAGAAAGACACCAAGGTCACACCAAGGTTCTTTGCACTTTGGGAAGGTCAGCGGTAATGTTGTCAACAGTGATGGAGAGGTCTTGGAGCGGGCGCCCCCGGGATATTCCTCTGAATGTTTTGACAGACACGTAGAGGAACATTAACATGTGATATGTAGTCAGATGGTGTATCAGCGTCGATCTCCCAATTCTCAGCTGGATTTGAACTCATCAAAAGTTGGTTGTATTTCATGACATATATAGTGGAATCGCATTTCTGAATGTTGTGTGAGTTTTTCATTCGAGACACAATGACATGCATGTTGATGTCGTTTCAATCATCTCCATTGATCTTCTCCTGTTTCTGTACATCTGTGTTCTCATCATTGTCTAAGTCTATGTGGAATTCTGTGTATTTTGCTAATTCAGCTCCTCCACCTCCGCCATCTCTCCTGTCTACCCCTCGTCTCCTCTCTCCCCCTCGTCTCCTCTCTCCCCCTCGTCTCCTCTCTACGCTCTCTTGCTTCTTGCTTATGTTTGTTCTCCCAAAACTGAAGACAGCAGACAATTTGCATACAGTACACGGTTGAAAATTAGCCGGCTGGCTAAAACCGGCACTTTTACTGAAACGTTGATTAATGTGCACTGTCCCTGTAAAAATAAAATAAATAAACTAAACTACACACATCCCACTGAAAATGTCTCTGGATATTTGTTTGAAATGCAACTCCCTTGTCAAAGACGACAGTGTGTTTGTGTATGTGTGTCCCATATGTGTGTGTGTGTGTGTGTGTGTGTGTGTGTGTGTGTGTGTGTGTGTGTGTGTGTGTGTGTGTGTGTGTGTGTGTGTGTGTGTGTGTGTACTGCTCTAGGTTATTCAGAATTACCTAGGAAAGTGTATGAAACAGACTTTTAAATGGCCTCATTTACTCTGCATTACTGATCTGCTGCGCTTTGACTTTCCTACTATGAATATTTCATCAGCTCCCTTTCTCTCTGCGCGAGTGTGTTTGTATGTGTGTGTGTGTTCTGTTTTATTGATGACAGGAGAAAGTCCTACAGCTCAGTGGGACTGGGACAGATCCTACTGCTCAGTGATACTGGGACAGATCCTACTGCTCAGTGGGACTGGGACAGATCCTACAGCTCAGTGATACTGGGACAGATCCTACAGCTCAGTGATACTGGGACAGATCCTACTGCTCAGTGATACTGGGACAGATCCTACTGCTCAGTGATACTGGGACAGATCCTACTGCTCAGTGATACTGGGACAGATCCTACTGCTCAGTGGGACTGGGACAGATCCTACTGCTCAGTGATACTGGGACAGATCCTACTGCTCAGTGATACTGGGACAGATCCTACTGCTCAGTGATACTGGGACAGATCCTACTGCTCAGTGATACTGGGACAGATCCTACTGCTCAGTGATACTGGGACAGATCCTACTGCTCAGTGATACTGGGACAGATCCTACTGCTCAGTGGGACTGGGACAGATCCTACTGCTCAGTGATACTGGGACAGATCCTACTGCTCAGTGATACTGGGACAGATCCTACTGCTCAGTGATACTGGGACAGATCCTACTGCTCAGTGATACTGGGACAGATCCTACTGTTCAGTGATACTGGGACAGATCCTACTGCTCATTGGGACTGGGACAGATCCTACTGCTCAGTGATACTGGGACAGATCCTACTGCTCAGTGAAACTGGGACAGATCCTACTGCTCAGTGGGACTGGGACAGATCCTACTGCTCAGTGGGACTGGGACAGATCCTACTGCTCAGTGATACTGGGACAGATCCTACTGCTCAGTGGGACTGGGACAGATCCTACTGCTCAGTGGGACTGGGACAGATCCTACTGCTCAGTGGGACTGGGACAGATCCTACTGCTCAGTGGGACTGGGACAGATCCTACTGCTCAGTGATACTGGGACAGATCCTACTGCTCAGTGATACTGGGACAGATCCTACTGCTCAGTGGGACTGGGACAGATCCTACTGCTCAGTGGGACTGGGACAGATCCTACTGCTCAGTGATACTGGGACAGATCCTACTGCTCAGTGATACTGGGACAGATCCTACTGCTCAGTGATACTGGGACAGATCCTACTGCTCAGTGATACTGGGACAGATCCTACTGTTCAGTGATACTGGGACAGATCCTACTGCTCAGTGGGACTGGGACAGATCCTACTGCTCAGTGATACTGGGACAGATCCTACTGCTCAGTGAAACTGGGACAGATCCTACTGCTCAGTGGGACTGGGACAGATCCTACTGCTCAGTGGGACTGGGACAGATCCTACTGCTCAGTGATACTGGGACAGATCCTACTGCTCAGTGGGACTGGGACAGATCCTACTGCTCAGTGGGACTGGGACAGATCCTACTGCTCAGTGGGACTGGGACAGATCCTACTGCTCAGTGGGACTGGGACAGATCCTACTGCTCAGTGATACTGGGACAGATCCTACTGCTCAGTGATACTGGGACAGATCCTACTGCTCAGTGGGACTGGGACAGATCCTACTGCTCAGTGGGACTGGGACAGATCCTACTGCTCAGTGATACTGGGACAGATCATACTATCTCACCTCTAACACTGGGCCATGCCTTATGATTAGACTGCTTAATGGATTCATTCAAACTACTCACCTATACTGACACAGAGTCCACGAGTCTACATGTGCAATCAATCAGATGCAAATTCAAAACAGTGTTCACTGTGCGTGTGTGTGTGTGTGTGTGTGTGTGTGTGTGTGTGTGTGTGTGTGTGTGTGCGCGTGCGTGTCAATATACAGTCTATATACAGTGTGTGCAAAAGGCATGAGGAGGTAGGCAATAAATAGGCCATAGGAGTGAGGCTAGCTTTTCAAGCAGAAATTTGCATCCTGTAGCTCTAACTCCAAAAAGTTTTGGGACACTGTAAAGTCCACGGAGAACAAGAGCACCTCCTCCCAGCTGCTCCCAGCTGTGAGGAGGACCTCACCTCCTCCCTGTAGGCTGTATCGTCATTGTTGGTAATCAAGCCTACTACTGTTGTGTTGTCTGCAAACTTGATGATTGAGTTGGAGGCGTGCGTGGTCACGCAGTCATGGGTGAACAGGGAGTACAGGAGGGGGCTGAGAACGCACCCTTGTGGGGCCCCTGTGTTGAGGATCAGCAAAGTGGAGGAGTAGTTTCCTACCTTCACCACTTGGGGGCGTCCCGCCAGGAAATCCAGGACCCAGTTGCACAGGACGGGGTTCAGACCCAGGGCCCCGAGCTTAATGATGAGCTTGGAGGGTACTATGGTGTTGAAGGCTGAGCTATAGTCAATGAACAGCATTCTTACATAGGTAGTCCTCTTGTCCAGATGGGATAGGGCAGTGTGCAGTGCGATGGCTATTGCATCGTCTGCATCGTCTCATCGTTTTGGGGCGCTAAGCAAATTAAAGCAAATTGATATTATCTCTAACTAGCCTCTCTAAGCACTTCATGATGACAGAAGTGAGTGATATGGGGCGATAGTTGTTCAGTTCAGTTACCTTTGCTTTCTTGGGAACAGGAGCAATGCTGGACATTTGAAGCAAGTGGGGACAACAGACTAGGATAGGGAGAGATTGAATGTAGGGGTTTTGTAGGGGTTTTGTAGGTGTTTTGACAGGGAGGGGTTTTGACAGGGAGGAGTTTTGACAGGGTGGGTTGACAGGGGGGGTTGACAGGGGGGAGTTTTGACAGGGAGGAGTTTTGACAGGGAGGTTTGTGGTTTCCCTCCCTCCTCTCCCCTCTCTTCTGCACCCTACTCTCTCTCTAAAACAGCTTTACCTCCACTCTTCTCTCCCCCCTCTCATTTAGAGAGGAAGTGTGTGTTTGAGCAGGGGACCGATCACCAGTCAGCCGTGAAGCAAATAACTAAATGGACTTCCGTTGGTCTCTCCCCTCTCTCCCTAACAGCGTCACCCCCCATCCCCCCCTAGTAACGTCACCCTGCAGGTGTCCCTGTCAGAAACAAACAGTGAAAGGAACATGAGTGTGTGCCTGCGAGCCAGTCTCTAATGATCCTTTCAGAGGGAGTTCATCTTCTGGTCAGTGCTGCACTCAAGACAGAACAGGACAGAAGTGAGTGAGTGAGTGAGTGAGTGAGTGAGTGAGTGAGTGAGTGAGTGAGTGAGTGAGTGAGTGAGTGAGTGAGTGAGTGAGTGAGTGAGTGAGTGAGTGAGTGAGTGAGTGAGTGAGTGAGTGAGTGAGTGAGTGAGTGAGTGAGTGAGTGAGTGAGTGAGTGAGTGAGTGAGTGAGTGTGTGTGTGTGTGTCATACTGCGAGCTACAACATGTTTGTGTCTGTTATCTGTGACACTATGAAGTTCAGTTGTTTTAAACTTTCAGAGCAAAGTCAAGTTGTAGTAATCTCCAACACCTGGGTTAAACAGTGAAACACCAGGACTGTATCCCTTACTACAATGTGAAATCTAGCATGTCAACATCTATGCTTTCCCTCTCTCTCGCCCATCCTGTCTTACTCTATCTCTCCTTCCCTCCCTCCCTCTCTACCTCTCTCCTCCATATCTACCTCCCTCCCTTCTCTATCTCTCCTTCCCTCCCTCCCTCTCTACCTCTCTCCTCCATATCTACCTCCCTCCCTTCTCCATATCTCCTCCCTCCCTTTCCTTCCACCCCTCTCTCTCTCCCTCCTGTCGTGAGTGAGTTACTCCACACAGTATCCATTGACTCTCCCAGTCTCTATCCTACATCATCCCAAACAAACTGTATATGTGTGTGGCTGTGTTTTGACTCCAGCACTAGACTGCCAGACAAACTCTGACTGCAGCTCCAGCTTGCTCTTCTTCTCTCTCTCTCACAGATCTATCTGTGTTTCTACTGCGCCGTACGGCTGTGTAAAAATCACAACCATGGTGCACACACACACACACTGGAACCCCCCCCCCACCCACCCACCCCACCTCCACAGCTGGTGTTGTGGTGAGATGGCCTTGAGAAGAGCAGTGGTTCCCATGCAGTCTCAGTCTCAGCAGTGATACCTCAGCCAGGCCAGGTGTGGAGGGTCAGTCCTTGTATAGAAGCTTGTAACTATTATTACAACTCATGTATTCACACCAAAGCCAAGGTCAGTGTTCAGTACATTATAAACGTGTATCAATGGGTGATTTGATGAAAAGTCATGCCCTGAGGCTATAGATGCAATCTGCCAGCTAGAGATATGTGAGGAACTATAGATCAGATCTACCCTGGGGCTTCTAGCTGTGATGAAGGTATCAATGGTGGTTCCCTGGAGAGAGACTAATCCACCATCAAATCAGTGGTATTTCCTGGAGAGAGACTAACCCACCATCGTATCAGTGGTATTTCCTGGAGAGAGTCTAACCCACCATCATATCAGTGGTATTTCCTGGAGAGAGTCTAACCCACCATCGTATCAGTGGTATTTCCTGGAGAGAGACTAACCCACCATTGTATCAGTGGTATTTCCTGGAGAGAGTCTAACCCACCATCATATCAGTGGTATTTCCTGGAGAGAGTCTAACCCACCATCATATCAGTGGTATTTCCTGGAGAGAGACTAACCCACCATCATATCAGTGGTATTTCCTGGAGAGAGTCTAACCCATCATCATATCAGTGGTATTTCCTGGAGAGAGTCTAACCCACCATCGTATCAGTGGTATTTCCTGGAGAGAGTCTAACCCACCATCATATCAGTGGTATTTCCTGGAGTATTTCCTGAGAGACTAACCCATCATCATATCAGTGGTATTTCCTGGAGAGAGTCTAACCCACCATCGTATCAGTGGTATTTCCTGGAGAGAGTCTAACCCACCATCATATCAGTGGTATTTCCTGGAGAGAGACTAACCCACCATCATATCAGTGGTATTTCTTGGAGAGAGACTAACCCACCATCATATCAGTGGTATTTCCTGGAGAGAGACTAACCCACCATCATATCAGTGGTATTTCCTGGAGAGAGTCTAACCCACCATCATATCAGTGGTATTTCCTGGAGAGAGACTAACCCACCATCATATCAGTGGTATTTCTTGGAGAGAGACTAACCCACCATCATATCAGTGGTATTTCCTGGAGAGAGACTAACCCAACATCATATCAGTGGTATTTCCTGGAGAGAGACTAACCCACCATCATATCAGTGGTATTTCCTGGAGAGAGACTAACCCATCATCTGGTCCTCTGACGGTTCTCCTCACCTCTGGCTGAATGTCAAACTGGTCCCTCTCTCCCATCTCTCTTTTATCAGTCAAACTGCTCCCTCTCTCTCCCCCTCTCTTTTATAATTCAAACTGGTCCCTCTCTCCCATCTCTCTTTTATCAGTCAAACTGCTCCCTCTCTCTCTCTCTCTCTCTCTCTCTCTTTTATCAGTCAAACTGCTCCCTCTCTCTCTCTCTCTCTCTCTCTCTTTTATCAGTCAAACTGCTCCCTCTCTCTCTCTCTCTCTCTCTCTTTTATCAGTTAAACTGCTCCCTCTCTCTCTCGCTCTCTCTCTCTTTCTCTCTTTTATCAATCAAACTGCTCCCCCTCTCTCTCTCTCTTTCTCTCTTTTATCAATCAAACTGCCTCTCTCTCTCTCTCTCTCTCTCTCTTTTATCAATCAAACGGCTCTCTCTCTCTCTCTCTCTCTCTCTCTCTCCCTCTCTCTCTCTCTCTCTCTCTCAATTCAATTCAATTTCAATTCAAGGGCTTTATTGGCATGGGAAACATGTGTTAACATTGCCAAAGCAAGTGAGGTAGATAATATATAAAGTGAATATATAAAGTGAAATTAACAATAAACAATTAAACTGCTCCCTCTCTCCCTCCCTCCTTCTCTTTTATCAGTCAAACTGCCCCCTTTCTCCTTCCTTCTCTTTTATCAGTCAAACTGCCCCCTCCCTCCCTCCCTCCCTCCCTCCCTCCCTCCCTCCCTCCCTCCCTCTCTTTTGTGTCCTCTCTCTCTCTCTCTCTCTCATCAATTCACATCAGTCAAATGCTCTTCTCTCTCTCTTTCTTTTATGTCTCTGATTCATCTCTTTGCCAATTGTCTCTGTGTGTCTGTCTGTGTGTGTGTTTGTGTGTGTGTGCGTCTGCATGTGTGTGCACGTGCATATATATGTGTGTGTGTGCGTAGTGTTATGAGAAACGGAGTAGAGCGGGAGTAGTCAGTGAAAGAGGGTACCCTGCCAGCAGTGTTTCTCACAGGGCATGGTTCTGGCAGACAGTCCAGCTGCTGACAGCTGGAGCCACATGAAAGAGGCTGGGGACAACCTGAGGGCTTGCCTGGGGTGATATGGCCCTCATGGGGTGGGTGTGTGTGTCAGGTGAGGACTTAACAGACTGACAGGACAGATCCACTGGGGATAATCAGCTGAAACAGTGAACAACAGAGAGAGTGTGTGTCAGGCAGGATCAGGAAGACCTCAATGGCCTGTTTTACTGTCCTTTGTAGATAGATGTGAAAGGACTATAGGATGAAGCATGGGTCCATTTTAAGCTGTTATATTGGATATATTGTATTGTCCTATCTGAACAGGAATACTAGTGTGTCTGAGAGTATGAATGGAGTTGGTGAGTGTGTCTCACCTGAGCAGGTAAACTCATGTTTCTGTATCTCAGCCACGTTGAGTCCTCTAAGCGGGGATGGAGCAGTGCACTGGGTGAACAGACCAATCGTAGGCCTTTGTCTTAACCACTCGGCCAACCAGGACAGGTGACAGTCACAGTGCAGGTTGTTGGAGTGGAGACGGCTGGAGAGAGAAAGAGAGTGTTAGGACATGAACGGGGTTATTCATAAAAGTTAACGATAATGTCTCTGCAACGAGCTAAATCTCTGTGATGGAATTTCAACCAATGCATAAAGTGAGTTTATCACTACAGATAAGTCGCATGCAGAGGTAACCACCATTGAAATCCCCCTTTTCATTGACCATTTTAATCGTCCTCTTGAAACGCTGCCTAAAATGCTGAGACTAAAACCTAAACCACACCCCCCAGGTCCTGATATGTTTCCAAACCCATGACTGACATGACATTTCCCTGCTTGGACTAGACAGAGTGCTCTAAACGAGACATTTAAAGTTCGAACCAAAACATTCTAAACTGTACATTCTAAATGAAGCATTCCTGGAACGCTCCCATTGTCCAGAATAACTAACAGAGCTGTGGTGGCAGTCGGGAAAACACACACACACACACACACACACACACACACACACACACACACACACACACACACACACACACACACACACACACACACACACACACACACACACACACACACACACACACACACACACACACACACACAAACACACACACACACACACACACACACACACACAATAACCCTACTGAAAGCAAAAAAGCACAGAAACCACAACAAGAGTGACATTGCGGTCTCTCTAAGTATTCATTCCAGTGAGCATAATTGATATCATTCATATATGCGTAATTTCATATTTTGTCATTATATTTAGACACCAGGCGTTGGGGGATGGATGTATTTCTGGGTGAGTTGTTGTTGTGTGTTCCTCAGAGTTGGAGATGAAATGGTTTCTGGCTTTAGGCCCGATGTGGATTATGACTGTCAACCAAAACTCCTTGGAATGATTGAACCAATCTCGTCTCTTTCAGATGATAGCTGTTTAGTTTCGCTCCTGTAGGGGACACTAAAGTATGTATGGAAACCTCACTGGCTTATTTTATAATGACTTAATATGTCTCAAAAGGGATTGGTTGGATTCAGCTCTTGGGGAAAAATTGAATATTCTATTAGATTCTATTAGATTCTATCTATTATATCCAAACAAAGAGGAATACATTTTTCTCAGTCACAGTTTATTCCGTATGAAACATTCAGTCGACCAGTGAAGTTGTGGTATATATTTTCCTGTTCTAATGGGGTTATGAGATGGTTATTTAATCTCTGCTTCCTCATATGAGTCAGGTTAAAGCAACCTGTCAGGGGGAACACATCTCTCGTCACATGACACACACTCTTAGAGAGATGGATCACCATGTGATCTCCTTAACACCATACATCTAGATCAGAATACGCACCAGCATTATCAGACCTGATGTAGGAGAAGAGAGAGATATAGAGAGAGAGATGGGGGCGAGACAGTGTAAAAAAGGTGGGGGAGAGAGACGGGGAGAATGGGGGAGGAAAAAGAGAGAGGGGGAGTATGAGTGACTTACAAGGTGCGTAGTTTGGGCATGTGGTTGAAGCTGGAGACTGGGATGCTGCTGATGTTGTTGTTGTTCAGAGTCCTGGAAGAGACAGAGAGATAGAAGAGAGGGAGCAGTGCAGAAACAGAATGAAACAAACCTCTGAGAACCTACACATGTTTAGTGACCTCTGACTTAACTCTCATACTCCCAGCCACCTCACGCCTTTATCTCCTACTCAACCATCTCTCTCTTCTCTCTTCCTCTCCTCCTCCCCCACTCCGTCTCTCTCTTTATGCCATTTAAGCCATTACAATGAGTCCTCCTGTAGTTCCTCCCACCAGCCTCCTCTGACTTATACACAACATAACGATCTCCTCCTCTCTGCCCCCATATAGTGACATCAGGTGCAGAGTGAGCAGAGGAAGTCATTTCAATCAGACAAATAACCCCACAGTCTGATACCCCTACCCAACTATAAAGACCACCCCTCCACCCTATTACCACAACCCACAACTCCAACCTGCTCCCCACCATATACACCCCTACTGTCAGGCTGCAGAAACCCCAAAACCCCAGGCACCCTGAATTAATGGGCCATGATGTTAATGAACCAATAGGGCTGACCATGCCTGGAGAGACCAACGACTGACTGGATAAATGAGGTTGGTGCCTGGTTTTATTAGTAATGGGTAATGGTTGGTGCCTGGTTATATTAGTAATGGGTAATGGTTGGTACCTGGTTATATTAGTAATGGATAATGGTTGGTGCCTGGTTATATTAGTAATGGATAATGGTTGGTGCCTGGTTTTATTAGTAACGGGTAATGGTTGATGCCTGGTTATATTAGTAATGGGTAATGGTTGGTACCTGGTTATATTAGTAATGGGTAATGGTTGGTGCCTGGTTATATTAGTAATGGGTAATGGTTGGTACCTGGTTATATTAGTAATCGGTAATGGTTGGTACCTGGTTATATTAGTAATGGGTAATGGTTGATGCCTGGTTATATTAGTAATGGGTAATGGTTGGTGCCTGGTTATATTAGTAATGGATAATGGTTGGTACCTGGTTATATTAGTAACGGGTAATTGTTGATGCCAGGTTATATTAGTAACGGGTAATGGTTGGTACCTGGTTATATTAGTAATGGTTAATGGTTGGTGCCTAGTTATATTAATAATGCTTTGTACCTGGTTATATTAGTAATGGGTAATGGTTGGTACCTGGTTATATTAGTAATGGGTAATGGTTGGTACCTGGTTATATTAGTAATGGGTAATGGTTGGTGCCTGGTTATATTAGTAATGGGTAATGGTTGGTGCCTGGTTATATTAGTAATGGATAATGGTTGGTACCTGGTTATATTAGTAATGGGTAATGGTTGATGCCTGGTTATATTAGTAATGGGTAATGGTTGGTGCCTGGTTATATTAGTAATGGATAATGGTTGGTACCTGGTTATATTAGTAATGGGTAATGGTTGGTACCTGGTTATATTAGTAACGGGTAATGGTTGGTGCCTGGTTATATTAGTAATGGATAATGGTTGGTACCTGGTTATATTAGTAATGGACAATGGTTGGTACCTGGTTATATTAGTAATGGGTAATGGTTGGTACCTGGTTATATTAGTAATGGATAATGGTTGGTACCTGGTTATATTAGTAATGGACAATGATTGGTACCTGGTTATATTAGTAATGGGTAATGGTTGGTACCTGGTTATATTAGTAATGGGTAATGGTTGGTACCTGGTTATATTAGTAATGGGTAATGGTTGGTGCCTGGTTATATTAGTAATGGATAATGGTTGGTGCCTGGTTATATTAATAATGGACAATGGTTGGTACCTGGTTATATTAGTAATGGGTAATGGTTGGTACCTGGTTATATTAGTAATGGATAATGGTTGGTACCTGGTTATATTAGTAATGGTTGGTGCCTGGTTATATTAATAATGGGTAATGGTTGGTGCCTGGTTATATAAGTAATGGGTAATGGTTGGTACCAGGTTATATTAGTAATGGATAATGGTTGGTGCCTGGTTATATTAGTAATGGATAATGGTTGGTGCCTAGTTATATTAATAATGGGTAATGGTTGGTGCCTGGTTATATTAGTAATGGGTAATGGTTGGTGCCTGGTTATATTAGTAATGGATAATGGTTGGTGCCTGGTTATATTAGTAATGGGTAATGGTTGGTGCCTGGTTATATTAGTAATGGGTAATGGTTGGTGCCTGGTTATATTAGTAATGGGTAATGGTTGGTACCTGGTTATATTAATAATGGGTAATGGTTGGTGCCTAGTTATATTAATAATGGGTAATGGTTGGTGCCTAGTTATATTAATAATGGGTAATGATTGGTGCCTAGTTATATTAGTAATGGGTAATGGTTGGTACCTGGTTATATTAATAATGGGTAATGGTTGGTGCCTAGTTATATTAATAATGGGTAATGGTTGGTGCCTAGTTATATTAATAATGGGTAATGATTGGTGCCTAGTTATATTAGTAATGGATAATGGTTGGTACCTGGTTATATTAATAATGGGTAATGGTTGGTGCCTGGTTATATTAGTAATGGGTAATGGTTGGTACCTGGTTATATTAATAATGGGTAATGGTTGGTGCCTAGTTATATTAATAATGGGTAATGGTTGGTGCCCGGTTATATTAATAATGGATAATGGTTGGTACCTGGTTATATTAATAATGGGTAATGGTTGGTGCCTAGTTATATTAATAATGGGTAATGGTTGGTGCCTAATTATATTAACAATGGGTAATGGTTGGTGCCCGGTTATATTAATAATGGGTAATGGTTGGTGCCTAGTTATATTAACAATGGGTAATGGTTGGTGCCCGGTTATATTAATAATGGGTAATGGTTGGTGCCCGGTTATATTAATAATGGGTAATGGTTGGTACCTGGTTATATTAATAATGGGTAATGGTTGGTGCCTAGTTATATTAATAATGGGTAATGGTTGGTACCTGGTTATATTAGTAATGGTTGGTACCTGGTTATATTAATAATGGGTAATGGTTGGTGCCCGGTTATATTAATAATGGGTAATGGTTGGTGCCTAGTTATATTAATAATGGGTAATGGTTGGTGCCCGGTTATATTAATAATGGATAATGGTTGGTACCTGGTTATATTAATAATGGGTAATGGTTGGTGCCTAGTTATATTAATAATGGGTAATGGTTGGTGCCTAGTTATATTAATAATGGGTAATGGTTGGTGCCTAGTTATATTAATAATGGGTAATGGTTGGTGCCCGGTTATATTAATAATGGATAATGGTTGGTACCTGGTTATATTAATAATGGGTAATGGTTGGTGCCTAGTTATATTAGTAATGGGTAATGGTTGGTGCCTGGTTATATTAGTAATGGGTAATGGTTGGTGCCTGGTTATATTAGTAATGGGTAATGGTTGGTGCCCGGTTATATTAATAATGGGTAATGGTTGGTGCCTAGTTATATTAATAATGGGTAATGGTTGGTGCCCGGTTATATTAATAATGGATAATGGTTGGTACCTGGTTATATTAATAATGGGTAATGGTTGGTGCCTAGTTATATTAATAATGGGTAATGGTTGGTGCCTAATTATATTAACAATGGGTAATGGTTGTTAGAAATGTAGCTACTTCATATAAATAAATATAGTTTTCTTGCTTAATTATTCAAGAAGTGGTAAATGTAAATGCGTTGTTTAATAATATGAGGTTGTTTGTATGTGCGTAGGTGTGTGTGTATGTGTGCGTAGGTGTGTGTGTATGTGTGCGTAGGTGTGTGTGTATGTGTGCGTAGGTGTGTGTGTATGTGTGCGTAGGTGTGGGTGTATGTGTGCGTAGGTGTGGGTGTATGTGTGCGTAGGTGTGTGTGTATGTGTGCGTAGGTGTGTGTGTATGTGTGCGTAGGTGTGTGTGTATGTGTGCGTAGGTGTGTGTGTATGTGTGCGTAGGTGTGTGTGTATGTGTGCGTAGGTGTGTGTGTATGTGTGCGTAGGTGTGTGTGTATGTGTGCGTAGGTGTGGTGCATAGGTTTGTATGTGTGCGTAGGTGTGTGTGTATGTGTGCGTAGGTGTGTGTGTATGTGTGCGTAGGTGTGTGTGTATGTGTGCGTAGGTGTGTGTGTATGTGTGCGTAGGTGTGTGTGTATGTGTGCGTAGGTGTGGGTGCATAGGTTTGTATGTGTGCGTAGGTGTGTGTGTATGTGTGCGTAGGTGTGTGTGTATGTGTGCGTAGGTGTGTGTGTATGTGTGCGTAGGTGTGTGTGTATGTGTGCGTAGGGTGTGTGTATGTGTGCGTAGGTGTGTGTGTATGTGTGCGTAGGTGTGTGTGTATGTGTGCGTAGGTGTGTGTGTATGTGTGCGTAGGTGTGTGTGTATGTGTGCGTAGGTGTGTGTGTATGTGTGCGTAGGTGTGTGTGTATGTGTGCGTAAGTGTGTGTGTATGTGTGCGTAGGTGTGTGTGTATGTGTGCGTAGGTGTGGGTGCATAGGTTTGTATGTGTGCGTAGGTGTGTGTATGTGTGCGTAGGTGTGTGTGTATGTGTGCGTAGGTGTGTGTGTATGTGTGCGTAGGTGTGTGTGTATGTGTGCGTAGGTGTGTGTGTATGTGTGCGTAGGTGTGGGTGCATAGGTTTGTATGTGTGCGTAGGTGTGTGTGTATGTGTGCGTAGGTGTGTGTGTATGTGTGCGTAGGTGTGTGTATGTGTGCGTAGGTGTGTGTGTATGTGTGCGTAGGTGTGTGTGTATGTGTGCGTAGGGTGTGTGTGTATGTGTGCGTAGGTGTGTGTGTATGTGTGCGTAGGTGTGGGTGCATAGGTTTGTATGTGTGCGTAGGTGTGTGTGTATGTGTGCGTAGGTGTGTGTGTATGTGTGCGTAGGTGTGTGTGTATGTGTGCGTAGGTGTGTGTGTATGTGTGCGTAGGTGTGTGTGTATGTGTGCGTAGGTGTGGGTGCATAGGTTTGTATGTGTGCGTAGGTGTGTGTGTATGTGTGCGTAGGTGTGTGTGTGTATGTGTGCGTAGGTGCGTAGGTGTGTGTGTGTATGTGTGCGTAGGTGTGTATGTGTGCGTAGGTGTGTGTGTGTGTGTGTGTGTGTATGTGTGTGCGTAGGTGTGTATGTGTATGTGTGTGTGTTTCTTACAGTACTTCCAGGCTCCTCAGTGCTCTGAAAGCTCCGTCCTCGATGCAGCTGATGTGGTTCTTATCCAACTGACTAGAGGCACAATAGGGGCAGAAAGCATTAAAACACACACACACACACAAACGCACACGCAGACACACACACACGCACACGCGCGCACACACACACACACACACACACACACACACACACACACACACACACACACACACACACACACACACGCAGACAAACAAATGTGCAATACACTGCAACACGGTCCTGTTCTCTCCATCCCTCCCTCTCTCTTTCTCTCTCTCCTTTCTCACACCAATTTTAAACAGTCACATTATTAAATAACCAGCCATTTGTATTAAAGGTCATCAATCAACATCATCTTTCCAGTACCAGCTACTCAGCACAACGCCCCAATGATCTAAAGCACTGGTATCAATCTTACAATCTACAATAGCATTTTCCCTATAGACCAGACATAATCACACCCTGACACCCTCTCCTCAGAGGGCAGATATAATCACACCCTGACACTCTCTCTTCAGAGGGCAGACATAATCACACCCTGACACCCTCTCCTCAGAGGGCAGATATAATCACACCCTGACACTCTCTCTTCAGAGGGCAGACATAATCACACCCTGACACCCTCTCCTCAGAGGGCAGACATAATCACACCCTGACACCCTCTCCTCAGAGGACAGACATAATCACACCCTGACGCTCTCTCCTCAGAGGGCAGACATAATCACACCCTGACACTCTCTCCTCAGAGGGCAGACATAATCACACCCTGACACTCTCTCCTCAGAGGGCAGATATAATCACACCCTGACACTCTCTCCTCAGAGGGCAGACATAATCACACCCTGACACCCTCTCCTCAGAGGGCAGATATAATCACACCCTGACACTCTCTTCTCAGAGGGCAGACATAATCTCACCCTGACACCCTCTCCTCAGAGGGCAGATATAATCACACCCTGACACTCTCTCCTCAGAGGGCAGATATAATCACACCCTGATACCCTCTCCTCAGAGGGCAGATATAATCACACCCGGACACCAACTCCTCAGAGGGAAGATATAATCACACCCTGACACCCTCTCCTCAGAGGGCAGACATAATCACACCCTGACACTCTCTCCTCAGAGGGCAGATATAATCACACCCTAACACTCTCTCCTCAGAGGGCAGATATAATCACACCCTGACACTCTCTCCTCAGAGGGCAGACATAATCACACCCTGACACCCTCTCCTCAGAGGGCAGATATAATCACACCCGGACACCCTCTCCTCAGAGGGCAGATATAATCACACGCTGATAGTCTCTCCTCAGAGGGCAGATATAATCACACCCTGACACTCTCTCCTCAGAGGGCAGACATAATCACACCCTGACACTCTCTCCTCAGAGGGCAGACATAATCACACCCTGACACCCTCTCCTCAGAGGGCAGACATAATCACACCCTGACACTCTCTCCTCAGAGGGCAGACATAATCACACCCTGACACTCTCTCCTCAGAGGGCAGATATAATCACACCCTGATAGTCTCTCCTCAGAGGGCAGACATAATCACACCCTGACACTCTCTCCTCAGAGGGCAGACATAATCACACCCTGACACCCTCTCCTCAGAGGGCAGATATAATCACACCCTGACACTCTCTTCTCAGAGGGCAGACATAATCTCACCCTGACACCCTCTCCTCAGAGGGCAGATATAATCACACCCGGACACCAACTCCTCAGAGGGAAGATATAATCACACCCTGACACCCTCTCCTCAGAGGGCAGACATAATCACACCCTGACACTCTCTCCTCAGAGGGCAGATATAATCACACCCTAACACTCTCTCCTCAGAGGGCAGATATAATCACACCCTGACACTCTCTCCACAGAGGGCAGATATGATCACACCCTGACACCCTCTCCTCAGAGGGCAGATATAATCACACCCTGACACTCTCTCCTCAGAGGGCAGACATAATCACACCCTGACACTCTCTCCTCAGAGGGCAGATATAATCACACCCTGATAGTCTCTCCTCAGAGGGCAGACATAATCACACCCTGACACTCTCTCCTCAGAGGGCAGACATAATCACACCCTGACACCCTCTCCTCAGAGGGCAGATATAATCACACCCTGACACTCTCTTCTCAGAGGGCAGACATAATCTCACCCTGACACCCTCTCCTCAGAGGGCAGATATAATCACACCCTGACACTCTCTCCTCAGAGGGCAGATATAATCACACCCTGACACCCTCTCCTCAGAGGGCAGATATAATCACACCCGGACACCCTCTCCTCAGAGGGAAGATATAATCACACCCTGACACTCTCTCCTCAGAGGGCAGATATAATCACACCCTGACACTCTCTCCTCAGAGGGCAGATATAATCACACCCTGACACTCTCTCCTCAAAGGGCAGATATAATCACACCCTGACACTCTCTCCTCAGAGGGCAGATATAATCACACCCTGACACCCTCTCCTCAGAGGGCAGATATAATCACACCCTGACACTCTCTCCTCAGAGGGCTGACATAATCACACCCTGACACCCTCTCCTCAGAGGGCAGATATAATCACACCCTGACACTCTCTCCACAGAGGGCAGATATGATCACACCCTGACACCCTCTCCTCAGAGGGCAGATATAATCACACCCTGACACTCTCTCCTCAGAGGGCAGATATAATCACACCCTGACACTCTCTCCTCAGAGGGCAGATATAATCACACCCTGACACTCTCTCCTCAGAGGGCAGATATAATCACACCCTGACACCCTCTCCTCAGAGGGCAGATATAATCACACCCTGACACCCTCTCCTCAGAGGGCAGATATAATCACACCCGGACACCCTCTCCTCAGAGGGCAGATATAATCACACCCTGATAGTCTCTCCTCAGAGGGCAGATATAATCACACCCTGACACTCTCTCCTCAGAGGGCAGACATAATCACACCCTGACACCCTCTCCTCAGAGGGCAGATATAATCACACCCTGACACCCTCTCCTCAGAGGGCAGATATAATCACTGATAGGGAGTACAGTCAATGTGGGTAAGTGGACAGTGAGCTAGTCATCTCTCCTCATATACTGTCGGGAAGGAGCCAGACCGTGCAGACACTTTATCTACTGTGATAGCACCATCAATCAGTGTGTGTGTGTGTGTGTGTGTGTGTGTGTGTGTGTGTGTGTGTGTGTGTGTGTGTGTGTGTGTGTGTCTGTCTGTGTGTGTCAGTGTATATGTTTGTATTACACTGATCTGTTACTATCGGGACATGAAGACAAAAACAGGATTTTATGAACATGTTCTTCCTTTGTCTTGGTGTTATATGAGATCGTACTGGTATGAAAATATGTTGAGTTAGTATTGAGAGTGAAAAGATATTCATCCATCCATCCATCCATCCATTCATTCATTCATTTAATCTATCCAATCATCCATCCATTAATTTATTCATTCATCCATCCATTCATCCAATCATTTATTCATCCATCCATCCATCCATTTATTCATCTATCCATCCATCCATTAATTTATTAATCCATCCAGCCATTAATATATTCATCCAGCCATTAATATATTCATCCATCCATTCATTCATTCATTTAATTTATCCAATCATCCATCCATCCATTAATCTATCCAATCATCCATCCATTAATTTATTCATTCATCCATCCATTCATCCAATCATTTATTCATCCATCCATCCATCCATTTATTCATCTATCCATCCATCCATTAATTTATTAATCCATCCAGCCATTAATATATTCATCCATCCATTAATATATTCATCCATCCCTTAATTTATTCATCCATCCATTAATATATTCATCCAAACATTAATTTGTTCAACCATCCATACATTAATTTATTCATCCATACATACATGAATTCACAATTTCTTCATTAATGTACTAATTCCCTCACAGGATCTTGATGTCTGTAGCTCCTCTGAAAGCCTTTCTGGTGATGGACTGGATGTTGTTCTCACTCAGATCTCTGTGAAAACAACAACATGAGAGCATTGGATCAAAGACACTGTTACACAACCTTTAGAAGCTGACACACAGCCAGGATAGAGAGGGTTATGTAGGAGGAAAACCACCCAGCCAGGATAGATAGAGGCTTATATAGGAGGAAAACCACCTAGCCAGGATAGATAGAGGGCTATATAGGAGGAAAACCACCCAGCCAGGATATATAGAGGGTTATATAGGAGGAACACCACTCAGCCAGGATAGAGAGGGTTATGTAGGAGGAACACCACCCAGCCAGGATAGAGAGGGTTATGTAGGAGGAACACCACCCAGCCAGGATAGATAGAGGCTTATATAGGAGGAAAACCACCCAGCCAGGATAGAGAGGGTTATGTAGGAGGAACACCACTCAGCCAGGATAGAGAGGGTTATGTAGGAGGAACACCACCCAGCCAGGATAGATAGAGGCTTATATAGGAGGAAAACCACCCAGCCAGGATAGAGAGGGTTATATAGGAGGAAAACCACCCAGCCAGGATAGAGAGGGTTATATAGGAGGAAAACCACCCAGCCAGGATATATAGAGGGTTATATAGGAGGAACACCACTCAGCCAGGATAGAGAGGGTTATGTAGGAGGAACACCACCCAGCCAGGATAGAGAGGGTTATGTAGGAGGAACACCACCCAGCCAGGATAGATAGAGGCTTATATAGGAGGAAAACCACCCAGCCAGGATAGAGAGGGTTATGTAGGAGGAACACCACTCAGCCAGGATAGAGAGGGTTATGTAGGAGGAACACCACCCAGCCAGGATAGATAGAGGCTTATATAGGAGGAAAACCACCCAGCCAGGATAGAGAGGGTTATATAGGAGGAAAATCACCCAGCCAGGATATATAGAGGGTTATATAGGAGGAAAACCACCCAGCCAGGATAGATAGAGGGTTATATAGGAGGAACACCACTCAGCCAGGATAGAGAGGGTTATATAGGAGGAAAACCACCCAGCCAGGATAGATAGAGGGCTATATAGGAGAAAAACCACCCAGCCAGGATAGAGAGGGTTATATAGGAGGAAAACCACCCAGCCAGGATAGATAGAGGGTTATATAGGAGGAACACCACCCAGCCAGGATAGAGAGGGTTATATAGGAGGAACACCACCCAGCCAGAATAGATAGAGGGTTATATAGGAGGAAAACCACCCAGCCAGGATAGATAGAGGGCTATATAGGAGGAACACCACCCAGCCAGGATAGAGAGGGTTATATAGGAGGAACACCACCCAGCCAGGATAGAGAGGGTTATATAGGAGGAACACCACCCAGCCAGGATAGAGAGGGTTATATAGGAGGAACACCACCCAGCCAGGATAGTTAGAGGGTTATATAGGAGGAACACCACCCAGCCAGGATAGAGAGGGTTATATAGGAGGAACACCACTCAGCCAGGATAGAGAGGGTTATATAGGAGGAACACCACCCAGCCAGGATAGATAGTGTGTCCAACTCAGTGTGAGGTGTCCAACTCAGTGTGAGGGGTCCAACTCAGTGTGAGGTGTCCAACTCAGTGTGAGGTGTCCAACTCAGTGTGAGGTGTCCAACTCAGTGTGAGGTGTCCAACTCAGTGTGAGGTGTCCAACTCAGTGTGAGGTGTCCAACTCAGTGCCTCAACACTGAAAAAGGCAAGAGAGGTCCTGTTAGGACTTTGAGTGAAAGTATGTGTGTGTGTGTGTGTGTGTGTGTGTGTGTGTGTGTGTGTGTGTGTGTGTGTGTGTGTGTGTGTGTGTGTGTGTGTGTGTGTATTGAGCGAGAGATGGAGAGAGTGGAGGGGATGGTCAGGGTAAGGAGAGGAGGAAGGAAGAAAGAGAGAGATACACAAGTAGTCAAAGTTTTAATTAGCATGTCATTGTTTGGTGGTTAAATTATGTTCTTTCCTCCTTCAGAGAGAAGCTGTACCTCTTATCATGCCACACAGGGAGCTCCTGTCTTACTCCCACAGCCCAACAGGCCTAAACAGAACACTCAGGGTCCCCTTTAGAGAGGCTTACAGAAAACACACACCCTACCCTCCCCCTCTCTCTCTCTTTCCCTCCTTTTATCTTCACCTCAATCTCTCTTCTCTTCCTCCATCTCTCTCTCTCCCTCCATCTCTCACCCTCCCTCTTTCTCTCTCTCTCCCACCCTCCCTCTTTCTCTCCATCTCTCACCCTCCCTCTTTCTCTCTCTCTCTCTCCCTCCCTCTTTCTCTCTCTCTCTCACCCTCCCTCTTTCTCTCTCTCTCTCCCTCCCTCTTTCTCTCTCTCTCTCTCCCTCCCTCTTTCTCTCCATCTCTCACCCTCCCTCTTTCTCTCTCTCTCACCCTCCCTCTTTCTCTCCATCTCTCACCCTCCCTCTTTCTCTCTCTCTCTCCATCTCCCTCTCTCTCTCACCCTCCCTCTTTCTCTCCATCTCTCACCCTCCCTCTTTCTCTCTCTCTCACCCTCCCTCTTTCTCTCCATCTCTCTTTTCCTTCTCTCCCTCCCACCCTCCGTCTCTCTCTGGTTCATCTCACAGTTTCCCACTAGTTTCTTTCTGGTTTCAACATCATAAAAAAGGAATGAAAGAATCACGGTGCCACTGAGAACAGTGAGAGTTGTGTAATATATCTAATGAATGGTTTGTTTGTTTCTCTATGCTCTGCAGCAATTAAAACAGCCGTCTGCAGGTCGCTGCAAATATACCATAATTAACCATGATATTTGCACGGCCACCATTTTTTTCTTCTGTTTTGAATATTTATGTCACTCTCTCTCACACATACACACATACACACACAGCACACCCCCATTCTCCAGTAGCAACTATAAAAGGCCTCCACTGTGAAGTTTGAGTTGTATTAGTAAATGACTGTAACCCGCCTGGCCTTTTCTCATAGTCATTAAGAGATCAGTGTGTAAGCAGTTTTACTTGACTCCTGTACACACACACACACACACACACACACACACACACACACACACACACACACACACACACACACACACACACACTTAAGCTGATTTCCATTCAGAAAAACACAGAGGTATTCTGTCCAATGACATGTTTAAACAGAGTTTATCGTCTGAATCATTCACTAATAACCACAACACACCTGAAGCAGGTGCTGTTACCAGGACATCAGCTCAACAAGCTATTCAATTCTATCTGGAAATATCAGGCATTCTGAAAAACACTGCATGCTCTCTGAACATGTATTCATTCAATCAATATATAATTTATTGAACAAAGACTAAATTAGTTAATACTGTATAATGTTTCACCTTCTATTGGTATTGGGTGAAAACGGCACTTGGTCTTCAATATATTATTCTCTTCTCCAACATGAAAACCATTTAACATCTCGTAGCTTTTCCTGGTGCCTGGGTTGCCAATCTGTTTGTGATTTAGCCAACCCCTTTGTTAATGTCTTGGCAAGGCAGACATGTTGCTTTGACCCTGGCCGTGACCCCACTTTCCGAGGGGAAGATGGGATATGCAAAAAACACATTTCAAATTCACACATTCGTATAATACACACTTGTACATGTGAAACAGCACAGATATATTTAACAGCACAAATGATTTATTAGCCAACTCCTTTGTTATTGTCTTGGCAAGCCATGTTGCTTTAAACAGAATCAGTCAGCCATGTTCCTTTAAACAGAAACAGTTAGGCAGCCATGTTGCTTTAAACAGAATCAGTCAGCAATGTTGCTTTAAACAGAATCATACAGCAATGTTGCTTTAAACAGAAACAGTCAGTCAGCCATGTTGCTTTAAACAGAATCAGTCAGCCATGTTGCTTTAAACAGAATCAGTCAGCCATGTTCCTTTAAACAGAAACAGTTAGGCAGCCATGTTGCTTTAAACAGAATCAGTCAGCCATGTTGCTTTAAACAGAATCAGACAGCAATGTTGCTTTAAACAGAAACAGTCAGTCAGCCATGTTGCTTTAAACAGAATCAGTCAGCCATGTTGCTTTAAACAGAATCAGTCAGCCATGTTCCTTTAAACAGAAACAGACAGGCAGCCATGTTCCTTTAAACAGAAACAGTCAGCCATGTTCCTTTAAACAGAATCAGTCAGCCATGTTCCTTTAAACAGAATCAGTCAGGCAGCCATGTTGCTTTAAACAGAATCAGTCAGCCATGTTCCTTTAAACCGAATCAGTCAGGCAGCCATGTTCCTTTAAACAGAAACTGTCAGGCAGCCATGTTCCTTTAAACAGAAACAGTCAGGCAGCCATGTTCCTTTAAACAGAAACAGACAGACAGCCATGTTGCTTTAAACAGAAACAGTCAGCCATGTTGCTTTAAACAGAAACAGTCAGGCAGCCATGTTGCTTTAAACAGAAACAGTCAGGCAGCCATGTTGCTTTAAACAGAAAAAGACAGGCAGCCATGTTGCTTTAAACAGAAACAGTCAGGCAGCCATGTTGCTTTAAACAGAAACAGTCAGGCAGCCATGTTGCTTTAAACAGAAACAGTCAGCCATGTTGCTTTAAACAGAAACAGTCAGGCAGCCATGTTGCTTTAAACAGAAACAGTCTGGCAGCCATGTTGCTTTAAACAGAAACAGTCAGGCAGCCATGTTCCTTTAAACAGAATCAGTCAGCCATGTTCCTTTAAACAGAATCAGTCAGGCAGCCATGTTGATTTAAACAGAAACAGTCAGGCAGCCATGTTGCTTTAAACAGAAACAGTCAGGCAGCCATGTTGCTTTAAACAGAAACAGTCAGGCAGCCATGTTCCTTTAAACAGAATCAGTCAGACAGCCATGTTGCTTTAAACAGAAACAGTCAGGCAGCCATGTTGCTTTAAACAGAAACAGTCAGGCAGCCATGTTGCTTTAAACAGAATCAGACAGCAATGTTGCTTTAAACAGAAACAGTCAGTCAGCCATGTTGCTTTAAACAGAATCAGTCAGCCATGTTGCTTTAAACAGAATCAGTCAGGCAGCCATGTTGCTTTAAACAGAAACAGTCAGGCAGCCATGTTCCTTTAAACAGAAACAGTCAGGCAGCCATGTTGCTTTAAACAGAAACAGTCAGTCAGCCATGTTCCTTTAAACAGAATCAGTCAGTCAGCCATGTTCCTTTAAACAGAAACAGTCAGCCATGTTCCTTTAAACAGAATCAGTCAGCCATGTAGCATTAAACAGAAACAGTCAGCCATGTTCCTTTAAACAGAATCAGTCAGCCATGTTGCTTTAAACAGAAACAGTCAGGCAGCCATGTTCCTTTAAACAGAATCAGTCAGCCATGTTCATTTAAACAGAATCAGTCAGTCAGCCATGTTCCTTTAAACAGAAACAAGCAGGCAGCCATGTTGCTTTAAACAGAATCAGTCAGGCAGCCATGTTGCTTTAAACAGAATCAGTCAGGCAGCCATGTTGCTTTAAACAGAAACAAGCAGGCAGCCATGTTCCTTTAAACAGAAACAGTCAGGCAGCCATGTTGATTGAAACAGAAACAGTCAGGAAGCCATGTTGCTTTAAACAGAAACAGTCAGGCAGCCATGTTGCTTTAAACAGAAACAGTCAGCCATGTTCCTTTAAACAGAATCAGTCAGGCAACCATGTTCCTTTAAACAGAAACAGTCAGCCATGTTCCTTTAAACAGAATCAGTCAGTCAGCCATGTTCCTTTAAACAGAAACAGTCAGCCATGTTCCTTTAAACAGAATCAGTCAGCCATGTTGCTTTAAACAGAAACAGTCAGGCAGCCATGTTCCTTTAAACAGAATCAGTCTGCCATGTTCCTTTAAACAGAAACAGTCAGGCAGCCATGTTCCTTTAAACAGAAACAGACAGACAGCCATGTTGCTTTAAACAGAAACAGTCAGGCAGCCATGTTGCTTTAAACAGAAACAGACAGACAGCCATGTTGCTTTAAACAGAAACAGTCAGGCAGCCATGTTGCTTTAAACAGAAACAGTCAGGCAGCCATGTTCCTTTAAACAGAATCATTCAGGCAGCCATGTTGATTTAAACAGAAACAGTCAGTCAGCCATGTTCCATTAAACAGAATCAGTCAGGCAGCCATGTTGCTTTAAACAGAAACAGTCAGGCAGCCATGTTGCTTTAAACAGAAACAGACAGGCAGCCATGTTGCTTTAAACAGAAACAGTCAGGCAGCCATGTTCCTTTAAACAGAATCAGTCAGACAGCCATGTTGCTTTAAACAGAAACAGTCAGGCAGCCATGTGGCTTTAAACAGAAACAGTCAGGCAGCCATGTTGCTTTAAACAGAATCAGACAGCAATGTTGCTTTAAACAGAAACAGTCAGTCAGCCATGTTGCTTTAAACAGAATCAATCAGCCATGTTGCTTTAAACAGAATCAGTCAGGCAGCCATGTTGCTTTAAACAGAAACAGTCAGGCAGCCATGTTCCTTTAAACAGAAACAGTCAGGCAGCCATGTTGCTTTAAACAGAAACAGTCAGTCAGCCATGTTCCTTTAAACATAATCAGTCAGTCAGCCATGTTCCTTTAAACAGAAACAGTCAGCCATGTTCCTTTAAACAGAATCAGTCAGCCATGTAGCATTAAACAGAAACAGTCAGCCATGTTCCTTTAAACAGAATCAGTCAGCCATGTTGCTTTAAACAGAAACAGTCAGGCAGCCATGTTCCTTTAAACAGAATCAGTCAGCCATGTTCCTTTAAACAGAATCAGTCAGTCAGCCATGTTCCTTTAAACAGAAACAGACAGGCAGCCATGTTCCTTTAAACAGAAACAAGCAGGCAGCCATGTTGCTTTAAACAGAATCAGTCAGGCAGCCATGTTGCTTTAAACAGAATCAGTCAGGCAGCCATGTTGCTTTAAACAGAAACAAGCAGGCAGCCATGTTCCTTTAAACAGAAACAGTCAGGCAGCCATGTTGATTGAAACAGAAACAGTCAGGAAGCCATGTTGCTTTAAACAGAAACAGTCAGGCAGCCATGTTGCTTTAAACAGAAACAGTCAGCCATGTTCCTTTAAACAGTATCAGTCAGGCAACCATGTTCCTTTAAACAGAAACAGTCAGCCATGTTCCTTTAAACAGAATCAGTCAGTCAGCCATGTTCCTTTAAACAGAAACAGTCAGCCATGTTCCTTTAAACAGAATCAGTCAGCCATGTTCCTTTAAACAGAATCAGTCAGTCAGCCATGTTCCTTTAAACAGAAACAGTCAGCCATGTTCCTTTAAACAGAAACAGTCAGCCATGTTCCTTTAAACAGAAACAGTTAGGCAGCCATGTTGCTTTAAACAGAATCAGTCAGCAATGTTGCTTTAAACAGAATCATACAGCAATGTTGCTTTAAACAGAAACAGTCAGTCAGCCATGTTGCTTTAAACAGAATCAGTCAGCCATGTTGCTTTAAACAGAATCAGTCAGCCATGTTCCTTTAAACAGAAACAGTTAGGCAGCCATGTTGCTTTAAACAGAATCAGTCAGCCATGTTGCTTTAAACAGAATCAGACAGCAATGTTGCTTTAAACAGAAACAGTCAGTCAGCCATGTTGCTTTAAACAGAATCAGTCAGCCATGTTGCTTTAAACAGAATCAGTCAGCCATGTTCCTTTAAACAGAAACAGACAGGCAGCCATGTTCCTTTAAACAGAAACAGTCAGCCATGTTCCTTTAAACAGAATCAGTCAGCCATGTTCCTTTAAACAGAATCAGTCAGGCAGCCATGTTGCTTTAAACAGAATCAGTCAGCCATGTTCCTTTAAACCGAATCAGTCAGGCAGCCATGTTCCTTTAAACAGAAACTGTCAGGCAGCCATGTTCCTTTAAACAGAAACAGTCAGGCAGCCATGTTCCTTTAAACAGAAACAGACAGACAGCCATGTTGCTTTAAACAGAAACAGTCAGCCATGTTGCTTTAAACAGAAACAGTCAGGCAGCCATGTTCCTTTAAACAGAAACAGACAGACAGCCATGTTGCTTTAAACAGAAACAGTCAGGCAGCCATGTTGCTTTAAACAGAAACAGACAGACAGCCATGTTGCTTTAAACAGAAAAAGTCAGGCAGCCATGTTGCTTTAAACAGAAACAGTCAGGCAGCCATGTTGCTTTAAACAGAAACAGTCAGGCAGCCATGTCAGCCATGTTCCTTTAAACAGAATCAGTCAGGCAACCATGTTCCTTTAAACAGAAACAGTCAGCCATGTTCCTTTAAACAGAATCAGTCAGTCAGCCATGTTCCTTTAAACAGAAACAGTCAGCCATGTTCCTTTAAACAGAATCAGGCAGCCATGTTGCTTTAAACAGAAAAAGACAGGCAGCCATGTTGCTTTAAACAGAAACAGTCAGGCAGCCATGTTGCTTTAAACAGAAACAGTCAGCCATGTTGCTTTAAACAGAAACAGTCAGGCAGCCATGTTGCTTTAAACAGAAACAGTCTGGCAGCCATGTTGCTTTAAACAGAAACAGTCAGGCAGCCATGTTCCTTTAAACAGAATCAGTCAGCCATGTTCCTTTAAACAGAATCAGTCAGGCAGCCATGTTGATTTAAACAGAAACAGTCAGGCAGCCATGTTGCTTTAAACAGAAACAGTCAGGCAGCCATGTTGCTTTAAACAGAAACAGTCAGGCAGCCATGTTCCTTTAAACAGAATCAGTCAGACAGCCATGTTGCTTTAAACAGAAACAGTCAGGCAGCCATGTTGCTTTAAACAGAAACAGTCAGGCAGCCATGTTGCTTTAAACAGAATCAGACAGCAATGTTGCTTTAAACAGAAACAGTCAGTCAGCCATGTTGCTTTAAACAGAATCAGTCAGCCATGTTGCTTTAAACAGAATCAGTCAGGCAGCCATGTTGCTTTAAACAGAAACAGTCAGGCAGCCATGTTCCTTTAAACAGAAACAGTCAGGCAGCCATGTTGCTTTAAACAGAAACAGTCAGTCAGCCATGTTCCTTTAAACAGAATCAGTCAGTCAGCCATGTTCCTTTAAACAGAAACAGTCAGCCATGTTCCTTTAAACAGAATCAGTCAGCCATGTAGCATTAAACAGAAACAGTCAGCCATGTTCCTTTAAACAGAATCAGTCAGCCATGTTGCTTTAAACAGAAACAGTCAGGCAGCCATGTTCCTTTAAACAGAATCAGTCAGCCATGTTCATTTAAACAGAATCAGTCAGTCAGCCATGTTCCTTTAAACAGAAACAAGCAGGCAGCCATGTTGCTTTAAACAGAATCAGTCAGGCAGCCATGTTGCTTTAAACAGAAACAAGCAGGCAGCCATGTTCCTTTAAACAGAAACAGTCAGGCAGCCATGTTGATTGAAACAGAAACAGTCAGGAAGCCATGTTGCTTTAAACAGAAACAGTCAGGCAGCCATGTTGCTTTAAACAGAAACAGTCAGCCATGTTCCTTTAAACAGAATCAGTCAGGCAACCATGTTCCTTTAAACAGAAACAGTCAGCCATGTTCCTTTAAACAGAATCAGTCAGTCAGCCATGTTCCTTTAAACAGAAACAGTCAGCCATGTTCCTTTAAACAGAATCAGTCAGCCATGTTGCTTTAAACAGAAACAGTCAGGCAGCCATGTTCCTTTAAACAGAATCAGTCTGCCATGTTCCTTTAAACAGAAACAGTCAGGCAGCCATGTTCCTTTAAACAGAAACAGACAGACAGCCATGTTGCTTTAAACAGAAACAGTCAGGCAGCCATGTTGCTTTAAACAGAAACAGACAGACAGCCATGTTGCTTTAAACAGAAACAGTCAGGCAGCCATGTTGCTTTAAACAGAAACAGTCAGGCAGCCATGTTCCTTTAAACAGAATCATTCAGGCAGCCATGTTGATTTAAACAGAAACAGTCAGGCAGCCATGTTCCATTAAACAGAATCAGTCAGGCAGCCATGTTGCTTTAAACAGAAACAGTCAGGCAGCCATGTTGCTTTAAACAGAAACAGACAGGCAGCCATGTTGCTTTAAACAGAAACAGTCAGGCAGCCATGTTCCTTTAAACAGAATCAGTCAGACAGCCATGTTGCTTTAAACAGAAACAGTCAGGCAGCCATGTGGCTTTAAACAGAAACAGTCAGGCAGCCATGTTGCTTTAAACAGAAAATCAGACAGCAATGTTCCTTTAAACAGAAACAGTCAGTCAGCCATGTTGCTTTAAACAGAATCAATCAGCCATGTTGCTTTAAACAGAATCAGTCAGGCAGCCATGTTGCTTTAAACAGAAACAGTCAGGCAGCCATGTTCCTTTAAACAGAAACAGTCAGGCAGCCATGTTGCTTTAAACAGAAACAGTCAGTCAGCCATGTTCCTTTAAACAGAATCAGTCAGTCAGCCATGTTCCTTTAAACAGAAACAGTCAGCCATGTTCCTTTAAACAGAATCAGTCAGCCATGTAGCTTTAAACAGAAACAGTCAGCCATGTTCCTTTAAACAGAATCAGTCAGCCATGTTGCTTTAAACAGAAACAGTCAGGCAGCCATGTTCCTTTAAACAGAATCAGTCAGCCATGTTCATTTAAACAGAATCAGTCAGTCAGCCATGTTCCTTTAAACAGAAACAAGCAGGCAGCCATGTTGCTTTAAACAGAATCAGTCAGGCAGCCATGTTGCTTTAAACAGAATCAGTCAGGCAGCCATGTTGCTTTAAACAGAAACAGTCAGGCAGCCATGTTCCTTTAAACAGAAACAGTCAGCCATGTTGATTAAACAGAAACAGTCAGGAAGCCATGTTGCTTTAAACAGAAACAGTCAGGCAGCCATGTTGCTTTAAACAGAAACAGTCAGCCATGTTCCTTTAAACAGAATCAGTCAGGCAACCATGTTCCTTTAAACAGAAACAGTCAGCCATGTTCCTTTAAACAGAATCAGTCAGTCAGCCATGTTCCTTTAAACAGAAACAGTCAGCCATGTTCCTTTAAACAGAATCAGTCAGCCATGTTCCTTTAAACAGAATCAGTCAGGCAGCCATGTTCCTTTAAACAGAATCAGTCTGCCATGTTCCTTTAAACAGAAACAGTCAGGCAGCCATGTTCCTTTAAACAGAAACAGACAGACAGCCATGTTGCTTTAAACAGAAACAGTCAGGCAGCCATGTTGCTTTAAACAGAAACAGACAGACAGCCATGTTGCTTTAAACAGAAACAGTCAGGCAGCCATGTTGCTTTAAACAGAAACAGTCAGGCAGCCATGTTCCTTTAAACAGAATCATTCAGGCAGCCATGTTGATTTAAACAGAAACAGTCAGGCAGCCATGTTCCATTAAACAGAATCAGTCAGGCAGCCATGTTGCTTTAAACAGAAACAGTCAGGCAGCCATGTTCCTTTAAACAGAAACATCAGGCAGCCATGTTGCTTTAAACAGAAACAGTCAGGCAGCCATGTTCCTTTAAACAGAATCAGTCAGACAGCCATGTTGCTTTAAACAGAAACAGTCAGGCAGCCATGTGGCTTTAAACAGAAACAGTCAGGCAGCCATGTTACTTTAAACAGAATCAGACAACAATGTTGCTTTAAACAGAAACAGTCAGTCAGCCATGTTGCTTTAAACAGAATCAGTCAGCCATGTTGCTTTAAACAGAATCAGTCAGGCAGCCATGTTGCTTTAAACAGAAACAGTCAGGCAGCCATGTTCCTTTAAACAGAAACAGTCAGGCAGCCATGTTGCTTTAAACAGAAACAGTCAGTCAGCCATGTTCCTTTAAACAGAATCAGTCAGTCAGCCATGTTCCTTTAAACAGAAACAGTCAGCCATGTTCCTTTAAACAGAAGAATCAGTCAGCCATGTAGCTTTAAACAGAAACAGTCAGCCATGTTCCTTTAAACAGAATCAGTCAGCCATGTTGCTTTAAACAGAAACAGTCAGGCAGCCATGTTCCTTTAAACAGAATCAGTCAGCCATGTTCCTTTAAACAGAATCAGTCAGTCAGCCATGTTCCTTTAAACAGAAACAGACAGGCAGCCATGTTCCTTTAAACAGAAACAAGCAGGCAGCCATGTTGCTTTAAACAGAATCAGTCAGGCAGCCATGTTGCTTTAAACAGAATCAGTCAGGCAGCCATGTTCCTTTAAACAGAAACAAGCAGGCAGCCATGTTCCTTTAAACAGAAACAGTCAGGCAGCCATGTTGATTGAAACAGAAACAGTCAGAAGCCATGTTGCTTTAAACAGAAACAGTCAGGCAGCCATGTTCCTTTAAACAGAAACAGTCAGCCATGTTCCTTTAAACATTATCAGTCAGGCAACCATGTTCCTTTAAACAGAAACAGTCAGCCATGTTCCTTTAAACAGAATCAGTCAGTCAGCCATGTTCCTTTAAACAGAAACAGTCAGCCATGTTCCTTTAAACAGAATCAGTCAGCCATGTTCCTTTAAACAGAATCAGTCAGTCAGCCATGTTCCTTTAAACAGAAACAGTCAGCCATGTTCCTTTAAACAGAAACAGTCAGCCATGTTCCTTTAAACAGAATCAGTCACCATGTTGCTTTAAACAGAAACAGTCAGCCATGTTCCTTTAAACAGAAACAGTCAGGCAGCCATGTTCCTTTAAACAGAATCAGTCAGTCAGCCATGTTCCTTTAAACAGAGTCAGTCAGTCAGCCATGTTCCTTTAAACAGAAACAGACAGGCAGCCATGTTCCTTTAAACAGAAACAAGCAGGCAGCCATGTTCCTTTAAACAGAAACAGTCAGGCAGCCATGTTGATTTAAACAGAAACAGTCAGGAAGCCATGTTGCTTTAAACAGAAACAGTCAGGCAACTTTAAACAGAAACAGACAGGCAGCCATGTTGCTTTAAACAGAAACAGACAGACAGCCATGTTGCTTTAAACAGAAACAGTCAGGCAGCCATGTTGCTTTAAACAGAAACAGTCAGGCAGCCATGTTCCTTTAAACAGAAACAGTCAGGCAGCCATGTTCCTTTAAACAGAATCAGTCAGGCAGCCATGTTGATTTAAACAGAAACAGTCAGGCAGCCATGTTTCCATTAAACAGAAACAGTCAGGCAGCCATGTTGCTTTAAACAGAAACAGACAGGCAGCCATGTTGCTTTAAACAGAAACAGTCAGGCAGCCATGTTCCTTTAAACAGAATCAGTCAGACAGCCATGTTGCTTTAAACAGAAACAGTCAGGCAGCCATGTGGCTTTAAACAGAAACAGTCAGGCAGCCATGTTACTTTAAACAGAATCAGACAACAATGTTGCTTTAAACAGAAACAGTCAGTCAGCCATGTTGCTTTAAACAGAATCAGTCAGCCATGTTGCTTTAAACAGAATCAGTCAGGCAGCCATGTTGCTTTAAACAGAAACAGTCAGGCAGCCATGTTCCTTTAAACAGAAACAGTCAGGCAGCCATGTTCCTTTAAACAGAAACAGTCAGTCAGCCATGTTCCTTTAAACAGAAACAGTCAGCCATGTTCCTTTAAACAGAAACAGTCAGCCATGTAGCATTAAACAGAATCAGTCAGCCATGTAGCATTAAACAGAATCAGTCAGCCATGTTCCTTTAAACAGAAACAGTCAGGCAGCCATGTTCCTTTAAACAGAATCAGTCAGCCATGTTCCTTTAAACAGAATCAGTCAGTCAGCCATGTTCCTTTAAACAGAAACAGACAGGCAGCCATGTTCCTTTAAACAGAAACAAGCAGGCAGCCATGTTGCTTTAAACAGAATCAGTCAGGCAGCCATGTTGCTTTAAACAGAATCAGTCAGGCAGCCATGTTGCTTTAAACAGAAACAAGCAGGCAGCCATGTTCCTTTAAACAGAAACAGTCAGGCAGCCATGTTGATTGAAACAGAAACAGTCAGGAAGCCATGTTGCTTTAAACAGAAACAGTCAGGCAGCCATGTTGCTTTAAACAGAAACAGTCAGCCATGTTCCTTTAAACATTATCAGTCAGGCAACCATGTTCCTTTAAACAGAAACAGTCAGCCATGTTCCTTTAAACAGAATCAGTCAGTCAGCCATGTTCCTTTAAACAGAAACAGTCAGCCATGTTCCTTTAAACAGAATCAGTCAGCCATGTTCCTTTAAACAGAATCAGTCAGTCAGCCATGTTCCTTTAAACAGAAACAGTCAGCCATGTTCCTTTAAACAGAAACAGTCAGCCATGTTCCTTTAAACAGAATCAGTCACGCATGTTGCTTTAAACAGAAACAGTCAGCCATGTTGCTTTAAACAGAAACAGTCAGGCAGCCATGTTCCTTTAAACAGAATCAGTCAGTCAGCCATGTTCCTTTAAACAGAGTCAGTCAGTCAGCCATGTTCCTTTAAACAGAAACAGACAGGCAGCCATGTTCCTTTAAACAGAAACAAGCAGGCAGCCATGTTGCTTTAAACAGAAACAGTCAGGCAGCCATGTTGATTTAAACAGAAACAGTCAGGAAGCCATGTTGCTTTAAACAGAAACAGTCAGGCAGTCATGTTGCTTTAAACAGAAACAGACAGGCAGCCATGTTGCTTTAAACAGAAACAGTCAGGCAGCCATGTTGCTTTAAACAGAAACAGTCAGCCATGTTGCTTTAAACAGAAACAGTCAGGCAGCCATGTTGCTTTAAACAGAAACAGTCAGGCAGCCATGTTGCTTTAAACAGAAACAGTCAGGCAGCCATGTTCCTTTAAACAGAATCAGTCAGGCAGCCATGTTGATTTAAACAGAAACAGTCAGGCAGCCATGTTCCATTAAACAGAATCAGTCAGGCAGCCATGTTGCTTTAAACAGAAACAGTCAGGCAGCCATGTTGCTTTAAACAGAAACAGTCAGGCGACCATGTTCCTTTAAACAGAATCAGTCAGACAGCCATGTTGCTTTAAACAGAAACAGTCAGGCAGCCATGTGGCTTTAAACAGAAACAGTCAGGCAGCCATGTTGCTTTAAACAGAATCAGACAGCAATGTTGCTTTAAACAGAAACAGTCAGTCAGCCATGTTGCTTTAAACAGAATCAGTCAGCCATGTTGCTTTAAACAGAATCAGTCAGGCAGCCATGTTGCTTTAAACAGAAACAGTCAGGCAGCCATGTTCCTTTAAACAGAAACAGTCAGGCAGCCATGTTGCTTTAAACAGAAACAGTCAGTCAGCCATGTTCCTTTAAACAGAATCAGTCAGTCAGCCATGTTCCTTTAAACAGAAACAGTCAGCCATGTTCCTTTAAACAGAATCAGTCAGCCATGTAGCATTAAACAGAAACAGTCAGCCATGTTCCTTTAAACAGAATCAGTCAGCCATGTTGCTTTAAACAGAAACAGTCAGGCAGCCATGTTCCTTTAAACAGAATCAGTCAGCCATGTTCCTTTAAACAGAATCAGTCAGTCAGCCATGTTCCTTTAAACAGAAACAGACAGGCAGCCATGTTCCTTTAAACAGAAACAAGCAGGCAGCCATGTTGCTTTAAACATAATCAGTCAGGCAGCCATGTTGCTTTAAACAGAATCAGTCAGGCAGCCATGTTGCTTTAAACAGAAACAAGCAGGCAGCCATGTTCCTTTAAACAGAAACAGTCAGGCAGCCATGTTGATTGAAACAGAAACAGTCAGGAAGCCATGTTGCTTTAAACAGAAACAGTCAGGCAGCCATGTTGCTTTAAACAGAAACAGTCAGCCATGTTCCTTTAAACAGTATCAGTCAGGCAACCATGTTCCTTTAAACAGAAACAGTCAGCCATGTTCCTTTAAACAGAATCAGTCAGTCAGCCATGTTCATTTAAACAGATACAGTCAGCCATGTTCCTTTAAACAGAATCAGTCAGCCATGTTCCTTTAAACAGAATCAGTCAGTCAGCCATGTTCCTTTAAACAGAAACAGTCAGCCATGTTCCTTTAAACAGAAACAGTCAGCCATGTTCCTTTAAACAGAATCAGTCACGCATGTTGCTTTAAACAGAAACAGTCAGCCATGTTGCTTTAAACAGAAACAGTCAGGCAGCCATGTTCCTTTAAACAGAATCAGTCAGCCATGTTCCTTTAAACAGAATCAGTCAGTCAGCCATGTTCCTTTAAACAGAAACAGTCAGCCATGTTCCTTTAAACAGAAACAGTCAGCCATGTTCCTTTAAACAGAATCAGTCACGCATGTTGCTTTAAACAGAAACAGTCAGCCATGTTGCTTTAAACAGAAACAGTCAGGCAGCCATGTTCCTTTAAACAGAATCAGTCAGTCAGCCATGTTCCTTTAAACAGAGTCAGTCAGGCAGTCATGTTGCTTTAAACAGAAACAGACAGGCAGCCATGTTGCTTTAAACAGAAACAGTCAGGCAGCCATGTTGCTTTAAACAGAAACAGTCAGCCATGTTGCTTTAAACAGAAACAGTCAGGCAGCCATGTTGCTTTAAACAGAAACAGTCAGGCAGCCATGTTGCTTTAAACAGAAACAGTCAGGCAGCCATGTTCCTTTAAACAGAATCAGTCAGGCAGCCATGTTGATTTAAACAGAAACAGTCAGGCAGCCATGTTCCATTAAACAGAATCAGTCAGGCAGCCATGTTGCTTTAAACAGAAACAGTCAGGCAGCCATGTTGCTTTAAACAGAAACAGTCAGGCGACCATGTTCCTTTAAACAGAATCAGTCAGACAGCCATGTTGCTTTAAACAGAAACAGTCAGGCAGCCATGTGGCTTTAAACAGAAACAGTCAGGCAGCCATGTTGCTTTAAACAGAATCAGACAGCAATGTTGCTTTAAACAGAAACAGTCAGTCAGCCATGTTGCTTTAAACAGAATCAGTCAGCCATGTTGCTTTAAACAGAATCAGTCAGGCAGCCATGTTGCTTTAAACAGAAACAGTCAGGCAGCCATGTTCCTTTAAACAGAAACAGTCAGGCAGCCATGTTGCTTTAAACAGAAACAGTCAGTCAGCCATGTTCCTTTAAACAGAATCAGTCAGTCAGCCATGTTCCTTTAAACAGAAACAGTCAGCCATGTTCCTTTAAACAGAATCAGTCAGCCATGTAGCATTAAACAGAAACAGTCAGCCATGTTCCTTTAAACAGAATCAGTCAGCCATGTTGCTTTAAACAGAACCAGTCAGGCAGCCATGTTCCTTTAAACAGAATCAGTCAGCCATGTTCCTTTAAACAGAATCAGTCAGTCAGCCATGTTCCTTTAAACAGAAACAGACAGGCAGCCATGTTCCTTTAAACAGAAACAAGCAGGCAGCCATGTTGCTTTAAACAGAATCAGTCAGGCAGCCATGTTGCTTTAAACAGAATCAGTCAGGCAGCCATGTTGCTTTAAACAGAAACAAGCAGGCAGCCATGTTCCTTTAAACAGAAACAGTCAGGCAGCCATGTTGATTGAAACAGAAACAGTCAGGAAGCCATGTTGCTTTAAACAGAAACAGTCAGGCAGCCATGTTGCTTTAAACAGAAACAGTCAGCCATGTTCCTTTAAACAGTATCAGTCAGGCAACCATGTTCCTTTAAACAGAAACAGTCAGCCATGTTCCTTTAAACAGAATCAGTCAGTCAGCCATGTTCCTTTAAACAGATACAGTCAGCCATGTTCCTTTAAACAGAATCAGTCAGCCATGTTCCTTTAAACAGAATCAGTCAGTCAGCCATGTTCCTTTAAACAGAAACAGTCAGCCATGTTCCTTTAAACAGAAACAGTCAGCCATGTTCCTTTAAACAGAATCAGTCACGCATGTTGCTTTAAACAGAAACAGTCAGCCATGTTGCTTTAAACAGAAACAGTCAGGCAGCCATGTTCCTTTAAACAGAATCAGTCAGTCAGCCATGTTCCTTTAAACAGAGTCAGTCAGTCAGCCATGTTCCTTTAAACAGAAACAGACAGGCAGCCATGTTCCTTTAAACAGAAACAAGCAGGCAGCCATGTTGCTTTAAACAGAAACAGTCAGGCAGCCATGTTGATTTAAACAGAAACAGTCAGGAAGCCATGTTGCTTTAAACAGAAACAGTCAGGCAGCCATGTTCCTTTAAACAGAAACAGTCAGGCAGCCATGTTCGTTTAAACAGAATCAGTCAGCCATGTTCCTTTAAACAGAATCAGTCAGTCAGCCATGTTCCTTTAAACAGAAACAGTCAGGCAGCCATGTTCCTTTAAACAGAAACAGTCAGGCAGCCATGTTCCTTTAAACAGAAACAGACAGGCAGCCATGTTCCTTTAAACAGAAACAGACAGGCAGCCATGTTCCTTTAAACAGAAACAGACAGGCAGCCATGTTCCTTTAAACAGAAACAGACAGGCAGCCATGTTCCTTTAAACAGAAACAGACAGGCAGCCATGTTCCTTTAAACAGAAACAGGCAGGCAGCCATGTTGCTTTAAACAGAAACTGTCAGGCAGCCATGTTGCTTTAAACAGAAATGAGGGAGATATGAGAGAAGAGATGAGAGAAGAGATGAGATGAGACGAGAGAAGAGACGAGAGAAACTTCCAGTGCAGGAGAACAGGGACCAGAACAATGCAGTGCAACGAAGCAGTGTAACAGCTTCAATGAGAACATGGAGCAGAGTAACTGCTTTAATGATTGAACCCTCTATGCTTTATGGCTGTGGCTCACCATCTCACTGTTACACTGCCAGACGGTATAGAGAGAGAAACAGACAAAGGGAGAGACAGAGAGAGATAGATAGGGACTGTGATGAAATATATTGAATCATTTTTTAAAGCAACATGGCTATCTGTCTGTTTCTGTTGAAAGCAACATGGCTATCTGTCTGTTTCTGTTGAAAGATACATGGCTATCTGTCTGTTTCTGTTGAAAGCAACATGGCTGCCTGATTGTTTAACTTAATAAGGATCAATTTTCGCCTAAAATGACATACCCAAATCTAACTGCCTGTAGCTCAGGCCCTGAAGCAAGGATATGCATATTCTTGATACCATTTGAAAGGAAACACTTTTGTGTGGAAATGTGAAATGAATGTAGGAGAATATAACACATTAGATCTGGTAAAAGATAATACAAATAAAAAAACAACTGTTCTTTTGTATTTTTTTTTTGTACCATCTTTGAAATGCAAGAGAAAGGCCATAATGTATCATTCCAGCCCAGGTGCAATTTAGATTTTGTCCACTAGATGGCAGCAGTGTATGTGCAAAGTTTTAGACTGACCCAATGAACCAATGCATTTCTGTAAAAAATTTGCATCAAGACTGCCCAAATGTTCCTAATTTGTTTATTAATAACTTTCAATGAGAAAAATTGTGCACTCTCCTCAAACAATAGAATGGTATTATTTCACTGTAATAGCTACTGTAAATTGGACAGTGCAGTTAGATTAACAAGTATTTAAGCTTTCTGCCAATATTAGATATGTCTATGTCCTGGGAAATGTTCTTGTTACTTACAACCTCATGCTAATCACATTAGCCTACGTTAGCTCAACCGTCCCATGGAAAGGACACTGTTCCCGAAGAATATGTATTAATTAATAACCTCAGAAGTCAGTTAAGAACAAAATCTTATTTACAATGAACGCCTACCCCTGCCAAATGGGACTCCCAATCACGGTTGTGATACAGCCCAGGATCAAACCAGGGTCTTTAGCGACGCCTCTAGCACTGAGATGCAGTGCCTGAGACCACTGCGCCACTAGGGAGCCCATGTGTGTAGTTGGAGTGAAAATCAGCATGGCCAACCTCCCATAATCCTGTTAGCACGCTTTAATACAATTGTACAAAAGTACTTACACACCCCCCGGCGCTGCTGTCTGATTGGATTAGGCTCCAGCATTGCGGAGGGTCGGTGGGATGTGTTTGTGTGTATCCAACGTTAATTGTAAAGCCTGAGAGTTAATGAGAGACCTACACCATGCATTCTCTCTCCTTCTGCCAAAACCACTCTCTCTCACACTCCCTCCTGCTCAGGCTTTGTCCCTCTGTCTGTCCTTTTTCTCTTCCCTCTCCATCTTTGTGTCTTCTCTCCCTCACTTCGCTCTCCCCCTCTTCTTAACTTTCCTCCTTCTCTTCTCCCGCTCTCTCTGTCTTCTCCCTCTCCTCTCCCTCTCTTCTCCCGCTCTCCCTGTCTTCTTCCTCTCTTCTCCCTCTCTCCCTGTCCTCTCCTTATCCTCTCCCTGTCCTCTCCCTATCTTCTCCCTCACTCCCTGTCTTCTCCCTCTCCTCTCCCTCTCTCCCTCTCTCCCTGTCTTCTCCCTCTCTCCCTGTCTTCTCCCTCTCTACCCCCTCTCTACTCCCTGTCCTCTTCTCCCTGTCCTCTACCTGTCCTCTCCCTCTCTTCTCCCTCACTCCCTGTCTTCTCCATCTACTCTCCTCTCCCTCTCACCCTGTCTTGTCCCTCTCCCTGTCTTCTCCCTCTCTCGCTGTCTTCTCCCTCTCTCCCTGTCTTCTCCCTCTCTTCTCCCGGTCCTCTCCCTGTCCTCTCCCTCTCTTTTCCCTCACTCCCTGTCTTCTCCCTCTCCTCACCCTGTCTTCTCCCTCTCTTCTCCCTCTCTCCCCGTCTTCTCCCTCACTCACGGTCTTCTCCCTGTCCCTCTCTCCCTCACGCCCTGTCTTCTCCCTCTCCTCTCCCTGTCTTCTACCTCTCCTCTCCCTCTCTCCCGGTCTTCTCCCTCTCTCCCTGTCCTCTCCCTCTCTCCCTGTCTTCTCCCTCTCTACTCCCTGTCCTCTCCCTTTCCTCTTCTCCCTGTCCTCTATCTGTCCTCTCCATCTCTTCTCCCTCACTCCCTGTCTTCTCCCTCTCCTCTCCCTCTCTCCCTGTCTTCTCCCTCACTCCCCATCCTTCTCCCTCACTCCCCATCCTCTCCCTCTCTCCCTGTCTTCTCCCTCTCTCCCTGTCTTCTCCCTCTCTCCCTGTCTTCTCCCTCTCTCCCTGTCTTCTCCCTCTCTCCCTGTCTTCTCCCTCTCTCCCTGTCTTCTCCCTCTCTCCCTGTCTTCTCCCTCTCTCCCTGTCCTTTCCCTCTCTCCCTGTCTTCTCCCTCTCTTCTCCCGGTCCTCTGCCTGTCCTCTACCTCTCTTTTCCTTCACTCCCTGTCTTCTCCCACTCCTCTCCCTGTCTTCTCCCTCTCCTCTCCCTCTCTCCCTGTCTTCTCCCTCTCTCCCTGTCCTCTCCCTCTCTCCCTGTCTTCTCCCTCTCTACTCTCTGTCCTCTCCCTGTCCTCTTCTCCCAGTCCTCTACCTGTCCTCTCCATCTCTTCTCCCTCACTCCCTGTCTTCTGCCTCTCCTCTCCCTCTCTCCCTGTCTTCTCCCTCTCTCCCTGTCTTCCCCCTCTCTCCCTGTCTTCTCCCTCTCTCCCTGTCTTCTCCCTCTCTCCATGTCTTCTCCCTCTCTCCCTGTCTTCTCCCTCTCTCCCTCTCTCCCTGTCTTCTCCCTCTCTCCCCATCTTCTCCCTCCCTCTCTCCCTGTCCTCTCCCTCTCTCCCTGTCCTTTCCCTCTCTCCCTGTCTTCTCCCTCTCTTCTCCCGGTCCTCTGCCTGTCCTCTACCTCTCTTTTCCTTCACTCCCTGTCTTCTCCCACTCCTCTCCCTGTCTTCTCCCTCTCTCCCTGTCTTCCCCCTCTCTCCCTGTCTGCCCCCTCTCTCCCTGTCTTCTCCCTCTCTCCCTGTCTTCCCCCCCCTCCCTCTCCCTGTCTGTCTTCCCCTCTCTCCCTGTCTTCTCCCCTCTCGCCCTGTCTTCCCCCTCTCGCCCTGTCTTCCCCCTCTCTCCCTGTCTTCTCCCTCTCTCCCTGTCTTCTCCCCCTCTCCCTGTCTTCCCCCTCTCTCCCTGTCTTCCCCCTCTCTCCCTGTCTTCTCCCTCTCTTCTCCCTCTCTCCCTGTCTTCTGCCTCTCCTCTCCCTCTCTCCATGTCTTCTCCCTCACTCCCTGTCTTCTCCCTCTCCTCTCCCTCTCTCCCTGTCTTCTCCCTCACTCCCTCTCTTCTCCCTCTCTCCCTGTCTTCTCCCTCTCTCCCTCTCTCCCTGTCAGCTATAACAGTCTTAGTCCTGTGTTCATTAAGGACTTATCGACTGGGTCAACTTGTCTCAGGGAGCCAGAGATACAGTATATTCAATTTGGCAAATACACACTTCTGAATTTTCTCATTCTCAAAACAGCAAACAAGACATTTCTGTCTGTCACCAATGCAGTGTTTTACATATTTTGTGGTCGGCCTCAGCTGCTATTTTCTTTCTGAGTTGAGTTCTGATTGAGTGTGTAGCGATTTAAACATGCTAAAGGAGTTATGCTGATGTGTTTAACAGAAGACATGTTGATGTGAAAACAGTCACCACAGAAAGCAGAGAATTGGCCAATGAGTCCCCATCATCCATTTATTCTGACATTAAATCTCACAGTGCAGAAATGCCAACTAGACCACTATAGTCCATTACTGGCACACAGACTGACACTAACAACAAACACAATGTCTGAAAACAATGATAATAGCCTGTGAAACAGCATGAGAAAGAAAACATTTCTTCTCTCTAACTGCACTGAAGGCAGAGAGTCTCTACTTGCCTCTGTAAAAACATTCCATTCTCTCCTCCACTTGTTCTCTCCCGTTCGGTTATTACACACACCCAGAGAGAGGGAGAGAGGGAGAGAGAGAGAGAGAGAGAGAGAGAGAGGGAGAGTGTGACGTAGAAGTCCGTCACTGGCCGCGGGCAGCATTTGGTTCTTTAACGCACACACATATTCATCACTCCTCCCTGCGCCATTATAAGATAAGTTAACAATGTGGGTCGACACACAAATGAAATTCTGTCTTGGTGCATGCATTTCACACTTGTCAATGTTCATATTTGAGAGATACAATAATTATTATACTTATCAATGTTGTGGATGAGCGCATTGTTTGTTTGTTCTGTTCCTCTCTCTCCATCTCTGTAGCTTCCGGGTATGCTGGAAAAGGACCCGAGCTAAGGGAATTGGGTTGGCTTTATAGTGCCTGTCCCAAATGGCTCATTAATGCATATGGGCATATTGAAAGATATTGTCAGTAGTGATGTAATGTTGTAAATGTTATGTTGTGATATTGTTTAAAACCGTGTTGCAATGTATATCCTTTAGTATGTTTAGTTCATGGAAAATGTAGGTTTGTATTGTTAATTGATTAATTAATTAGGGTTAATTGTTCTGAGGGGAGGGGCTAGCCCTACAAAAGGAGCCTCTCTTTCAGTTAGAAAGAGGCATTTTGGATTGAGCAGTGGATGGGGCAGCATTGTTTGTAAGCTGTCCCATAAGGTAGACATTGATGGCAGTACTGTTGTTTTTTGTTCCGGAATCACCTGTAAATAAACACCTTTGCACAGAAGAACTTTTGCGGCTCCGCCATCTTTTTATTTTGATAGAGGTTAGGTTATCCAGTTTAGCCTTCTGGCCTACTCTACGTGACTTATGGTGGCAGTGGTGGGATGGCGTACCGCAAATCAGTGAATTCCAACAAGAGAGGTAAAGGAATGCGTACAGGATTGCGTTCTCAGCAACAGCATCAACTGTCAGAAAAGGTACCTGAAGTTGAACCGGGGTGGAATACCATGGAATCGTCTGGTGAAGAAGAGGTCAACTATGAGAAACTAGGAGCCCGAGGGGCCAAAGACAACCAGAACTGGGTGAGCTGCTGACTGAAGGAGCAGTTGGGGGACCAGAACCACACCCAACCATGGTAACCCTTTTCAGCAACTTTTCACCTGCCTTGAGAGGAGGGACGAGGACCTCAAGCAGGAGTTACGTGGCCTACGCCAATCTATCCTCACAGCTCCCCACCAGGCGGAACTCGTCAGTGAGAGCCCAAGATTGGGTCTTCCAACACCAGGACGACAAAGGCTCGATGCAGCAGGGACTTCAACTCCACAGCAGGCACCCCAAGCAGTAATGAGGCCAGCACCAGGAGACCAGTCCAGCAGTGTGAACGTCCATCTTCCAGCATTCCTGAGGAAGGAGCCAAAGATGCCCTCATACCAGCAGGGGGAGGACATTGAAAACTACCTGCTGAGGTTTGAGCGCATGGCTAAGACGTGGCAGTGGCCTGAGGTAGAGTGGGCCTGCAGGCTTGTCCCATTGCTCACGGGCAAGGCCTTAGAGGCTTACACAGCAATGGATGAGGGGTTGGCCAATGTCTACAAGGGCTTGAAGGAAGCGCTGCTGGTGAAGTTTGACATCTCACCGGAAACCTACCGTCAACGCTTCAGAGCTGCATCAACGCCATCGGGTGAGTCGCCGACAGAGACGTACCACCGCCTCAAGGGTCTCTACCGACGATGGGTTCGACCGGGGAGAAGACACAGGACGAAATCGGGAGGTCATTATCCTCGAGCAACTTCTACAAGTTCTACCACACGACATTCGAACCTGGGTCCGAGAGCACGAGCCCAAGGACGGGCTTATGGCGGGCTTGCACTGCAGTATCTTAATGCACGTAAAGGGGGCCCACCACAACCTGCAGCACCCGCTCCAAGGAGTCTCAGAGACACAAGGGACATCAGAAACGCCAGAGATGATGGAGGTAACTCTGGGGGTTATGTGTCTGGGAGGGAGGTAAGGGATCATGCAGTTCGCTCTGATGGGAGGGGTCTGACCTGTTTTTACTGCCGGCAGCAGGGGCACAAAGCTTCAATGTGTCCGCTACGTAAATCCAAGCTCTCAGGTTACTGTTATGTACCCAGAGAGGGGGATGGTGTTCAGAATAGACAGACTCGGGAAGGGTCATGCTTGGTACCTGTAAAAGTGAATGGTAAAAGTCTTACTGCAATGATTGACACCGGCAGTTCCCTGTCATTGATCAGAAAAGGTAATGTATCTGTTAATGACATTGATTATGGTCATCAGACACTGATCCAATGTGTCCATGGTGACCAGTCACAGCAGCCCACAGCTGAGCTCACAGTTGAGATTCAGGGTCAGAAATACCTCCTCAAAGTTGGGGTAATGGAGAAGCTACCTTTTGAGATGATTTTGGGGAGGGATGTGCCTGTACTCTCTGATCTGTTGGGAAGTGTGGGGGGTCAGCTATATGAGCAGTCAGTTTGCCAGTCTGATGTTCAGATGGCATGTTCAGTGGTCACTCGTGCCCAGGCCAAAGCTGGTTTACAACCTCTGCCTGACTTGTGTGATAGTCTGTGCGAGGGGGGAACCAAAGGGCCCAGAAAGTCACGCCGCCAGCGGCGTCTTGAGAAGTATGTGGGAACCCCTGTACCTGTTGCTGATGTGTCTGGGTTAGAGGTGCAATGGGATGTTCCACAAAATTTTGCTACACTGCAGAAGTCTGACGCAACCTTGAAATGTTTGTTTGACAAGGCCTTAGCTGGGGACAGTCAATCTTCATGTGGGGGGGATTTACACAGTAGACAACCACATACTCTACCTTGGGTCAGAGGCAGATAGCAGGAAGTTGGTGGTGCCATCTACCTGTAGACCACTTGTTCTCAACCTTGCACATACAGTTCCATGGGCAGGCCATTTAGGGCAACATAAGACCTATCTTAGGCTAGGCTCCCGTTTCTTTTGGCCCTCCATGTATACTGATGTACAAAAATACTGCAAATCATGCCCCACGTGCCAGAAAACCAGTGCTGTCCGTAGGTCTGAACGGGCTCCTCTATGTTCACTGCCAGTTATCTCTACCCCATTCAAGAGAATTGCAATGGACATTGTTGGACCCTTGGAGAAGAGTAGTGCAGGTTACAAGTATATATTGGTGATCTGTGACTATGCCACCCGGTTCCCAGAAATCCGTTCCATAACCACTCCAAAATAATCAGTGCTCTTGTTCAGCTCTTCTCTTGTAGGAATCCCAGATGAAATCCTGATGGACCAAGGGACAAACTTCACCTCGCGACTGATGGTTCAACTCCACCGACAGCTGGGCATTAAAGGTTGAGAACTTCCCTACCATCCCCAAACGGATGGGCTTAGAGAGATTCAATCAAACGCTCAAGAACATGCTGAGGAAGTTTGTGGCTGACACTGGCAAAGACTGGGATAAGTGGTTACCCTTTCTGCTTTTTGCTTACAGGGGAGGTGCCTCAGGCATCGACAGGTTTCTCGCCATGAACTCCTCTATGGATGGCCAGTGCAAGACCACTGGACCTGCTGAAGAAGTGCTGGGAAGGTTCCCAGTAGCTACCTCAGGACAGGGATTGTCCAGTATGTCCTCCAGATGCGAGACAGGTTGGACCGAGAGGAAGCTAGAGCAAACCTTCAGCAAGCCCAGAAGGCCCAGAAGAGAGGCTATGACCAGCACGTCGCCACAGAGAGTTTGAGCCAGGACAGAAAGTCCTGCTCCTCCTTCCCTCCTACCAGCAATGCGCAATGGCAAGGACCGTACCTAATCGGGAGGAAGATGGGCCCAGTGACCTACGAGGTGCTGCACCCGGACAAGGGTAAGAAGAAGCAAACCTACCATGTGAACCTTCTCAAGGCCTGGGAGGAGAAAGAGGAACTCTCCAAAGGAAAGTCCTTTCTGGTCCGCAGTAGAAGAGGACCGGATGGGGTCACAGAGGCATGGAAAGAACGAGCAGAAGTCATACTGATCACCTGGAAGAAGACAAGCAAGATGAGCTGAAGCAGCTGTTTGGCAAGTATCCGGCCCTCTTCAGTCAGAGACCAGGAAGAACCAAAGTCCTAGAATTTGTCATTCGTTTGAAACCTGGCCAGAACCCTGTCCGCCAGCATCCTTACCGTGTGCCTGAGAGGCTGGTGGTAGCCCTCAAGGAAGAGGTCCACACCATGATAGAGATGGATGTTGTCGAGCCATCTTCAAGTGAATGGAGCAGCCCTATTGTCATTGTCCCAAAGAAGGATGGCAGCGTCTGCATGGACTTCCGTAAGGTGAATGCCATCTCCCAGTTTGATGCCTACATGCCCCGCATTGAGACTTACTGAGAGAATAGGTAGAGCTCATTACATCACCACATTGATCTCTGCAAAGGGTACTGGCAGGTGCCCCTGGATGAACAATCCAGGCCTACACTGCATCGCCAATGGGCCTGTTCCAGTTCAAGGTCATGCCGTTTGGCCTTCATGGGGCCCCTGCGACTTTCCAGAGGCTGATGGACAAGGTCCTCCAGGACTGTGACGATTACTGTGCTGCTTACTTGGACGACGTGGTGATCTACAGCCACTCCTGGGAGGAGCACATACAGCATCTTAGCAGAGTCCTGGGGAAGATCCATGAAGCAGGCCTCACGCTTAACCTCCTGAAGTGTGAGTGGGCGAAACAGGAGACAAAGTACCTGGGTTACCAGCTGGGTAAGGGTGAAGTTCGGCCTCAGGTGGAGAAAGTGGAGTCCATCAGGAATTCAACCCAGAACCAAGAAACAGGTGAAGTCCTTCCTAGGTCTGGCAGGGTGGTACCGGAGATTCATTCCACAGTTTTCGACCATCTGTCCCTCTGACCAAGGTTAAGGGGGCCAGCAACCCTGTGAAGTGGACTGAGGAGTGTGAGGAAGCCTTCATGACACTGAAAAAACGACTGTGCTCATTCCCTGTTCTCAGACCCTGATTTT
>NC_088411.1:32854648-32859648 GCF_034236695.1 Oncorhynchus nerka
TCTCTTATCGATGGCAGTTATGATGTTGTTTGGGACCTTGAGCGTGGCTGAGGTGCACCCATGACCAGCTCTGAAACCAGATTGCATCGTGGAGAAGGTACGATGAGATTTGAAAAGGCCGGAAATCTGTTTGTTAACTTGGCTTTCAAAGACCTTAGAAAGGTAAGGTAGAATAGATATAGGTCTGTAGTAGTTTGGGTCTAGAGTGTCTCCCCCTTTGAAGAGGGGGATGACCACGGCAGCTTTCCAATCTTTGGGAATCTCAGCTGATACGAAAGAGAGGTTGAACAGGCTAGTAATAGGGGTTGCAACAATTTCGGCAGATCATTTTGGAAAGAGAGGGTCCAAATTGTCTAGCCCGACTGATTTGTAGGGATCCAGATTTTGCAGCTCTTTCAGAACATCATCTATCTGGATTTGGGTGATGGAGAAATGGTGGGGGCTTTGACAGGTTGCTGTGGAGGGTACCGGGCAGTTGACCGGGGTTGGGGTAGCCAGGTGGAAGCATGGCCAGCCGTAGAGAACTGCTTATTGAAATTCTCAATTATTGTGGATTTATCAGTAGTGACAGTGTTTCCGAGCCTCAGTGCAATGGTCAGCTGGGAGGACGTGCTCTTATTCTCCATGGACTTTACAGTGTCCCAGAACTTTTTTGAGTTAGTACTAAATAATGCAAATTTCTGTTTGAAAAAGCTATCCTTAGCTTTTCTAACTGCCTGTGTATATTGGTTCCCAACTTCCCTGAAAAGTTGCATATCGCGGGGGCTATTTGATGCTAATGCAGAACGCCACAGGATGTTTTTGTCCTGGTCAAGGGCAGACAGGTCTGGAGTGAACCAAGGACTATCTAAATTCTTCAATGGAGCATGCTTATATAGGATGGTGAGGAAGGCACTTTTAAAGAATAACCAGGCATCGTCTACTCATGGGATGAGGTCAATGTCATTCCAGGATACCCCAGCCAGGTTGATTAGAAAGGCCTGTTCACTGAAGAGTTTTAGGGAGCGTTTGACAGTGATGAGGGTTTTTCGTTTGACCACAGACCCATTACGGATGCAGGCAATGAAGCAGTGATCACTGAGATCTTGGTTGAAACAGCAGAGGTGTATTTGGAGGGTGAGTTAGTTAGGATGATATCTATGAGGGTGCCCGTGTTTACAGATTTGGGGTTGTACCTGGTAGGTCCCCCTAAGTTCAGACCAGGACGGCTTGGTGGGTTTGTTGAGGAGGAGCCTCGGCTCTCTCTCCTTTCCCCTGTGCGCTCTTCCTTTCCCTCCTCGCTTCGGCAAGAGGCGCCCACGGTAGCTCGCCTCGCGGACCGCCAGCTTGATCCCGAGATCCAACTATGAGCTTTTGAACTGCAGCAACTTTAAGATACGCTATTGGATACGCTATTGAATTACCGCAGCTGCTGACACCAGACTTGCCCTCCAATGGATCCTCGTTAAAGGATTTAAAGTCTACTCATTCCAATTACAGGGGCTCGAAAGAGTCCTGTATTGTTATTTTTCACACACAAACACACACACACACACACACACACACACACACTAATGACTACTTCCTAACGTAAGGGACAGATTGAAATTTACTGGGGGGGAGGGGCTGGTCCAACTCAAGGTGTCATAAAAAAATGCCCAACATAACAAAAATGTTGACATGACCCCCTAGGAAAATACAAACAGAAGTGCGACTGTGAACCAGTGGAAAAACGCACTACTCTCGCCTGCGCCCAATAAAAGATAACACAATTTCAATATGTCCCTAATACACTTTGACCGGCTTAAATCACCCCATTAATTACAATAATAATCACCACCAATCTTCTTCACCATAATTCAAGTCATGTGTTTGTATCAGGCGTTGCTTTAGGCGCCTGTGTCTGGAGATTATACCATATTATATTAGTACCAGGGGGTAGATTAGCAGATATTATACCATATTATATTAGTACCAGGGGGTAGATTAGCAGATATTATACCATATTATATTAGTACCAGGGGGTAGATTAGCAGATATTATACCATATTATATTAGTACCAGGGGGTAGATTAGCAGATATTATACCATATTATATTAGTACCAGATATTATACCATATTATATTAGTACCAGGGGGTAGATTAGCAGATATTATACCATATTATATTAGTACCAGGGGGTAGATTAGTAGATATTATACCATATTATATTAGTACCAGGGGGTAGATTAGTAGATATTATACCATATTATATTAGTACCAGGGGGTAGATTAGTAGATATTATACCATATTATATTAGTACCAGGGGGTAGATTAGCAGATATCATACCATATTATATTAGTACCAGGGGGTAGATTAGTAGATATTATACCATATTATATTAGTACCAGGGGGTAGATTAGCAGATATTATACCATATTATATTAGTACCAGGGGGTAGATTAGCAGAGATTATACCATATTATATTAGTACCAGGGGGTAGATTAGTAGAGATTATAATTGTAGTAGCACCATGCAGTGTAATGTCTGGTCTCTGTCTGATTCACTTCATTTACCTCAGATCATTATCTTACTTCAGTCTGTTGCACCAAATCAAGTCCTATAGTCCCATTGACATGGCTGACATTTCATAACGTCTCCTGGCCAACCAAGTCGTCTGTTCAGGGTCCGACATTCAACCAGCTCAAACAGCCTCACAATTAGATGTTCAGCCATGTTTCTAAAACTATTTACAAACTGTTCAAAATGTCAAGTTTCAAAGTGGTTAGGGTTCAATTCAGGCATTAACTCCAAAGGTTAAGGTAAAGGTTAAGATTTGGGAAAGGCTTAAAACAAAAAATATACAAAACAACTTTGTATCACATCAACTATCCCTGTTCACAATGCCCTAGCAAAAAAAAAAGTATTTTGAAGGTAACAGAGCTCACTGTTTCCCTTAGTGGCCTGATTACAGGTATCACCCGTTGTCCTCAGACAGGGATGGACGTTAAATACTAACTCATATCACGGGTGACCTGGCTGCCTAAATGTGCCAGATGTGCTGATGTTTTAATTCTCTGGTTAAGTGGTTGGACTGAGGGACGAGAGAGAGAAATAACAACGGAATCGACAGACTGTTTTCTGCTCTGTGTCTCTCATGTCTTCAGTCTCTGCACGGTGACCACAGTGCAGAAATAAATAAGGACTTGACTGGCTTATTATCCAAAGCCATTTTCTTCATTCCTTTCTGCCCGCGAGCTCCATTCTCCACCACCACCCACCTCTATCTACAACACACTGTACATTAGTACCACTAGAGAGGTCTAGACCTTCCCTCCCTCCTTCTTCTCTTCCTCTCCTCTCCTCTCCTCTCCTCTCTTTCTCTTCTTACCCGTCTTTGTCTGCATCTCACTTTTTCCATCGCACCCTCCCCCCAAGCTGTCAGACATAGTGCATCATGGGAGATGTAAAGCCAGCAATTTGTCCTGCCTGTGCTCTAATAGTGGTCCATTAGCAATGGCACATTTCTGATGCTTTTAAAAGCCTCTCACACCATCTGATAACACACCTCTCTCCTGAGAGCAAGAGCTCAGCTCCTCTGCACCACACTCACACATTTTACATTGACATTTTAGTCATTTAGCGGACACTTTTATCCAGAGTGACTTATGTCACACAGCACCCTTTCACTTTTCTAGTGCATCTAAATTGACACCTAGTGAAACCTTAACCAGACCACAGACATGAATTAGCCAGGAATGGCCTTAACACTGTGCAATTAGTGAGGGAATAATTACATTTATAACTTTAGCCGTGGGAGGTGAAACTAGAAAGGGATTTGTACAAGAAGTGTGTGTGTGTGTGTGTGTGTGTGTTTTTTGTTGGTATAATTAATTACTTATTAAGATAATTAACAAGGGTACAGTCATAAAAACACAAATCTACAGGCATTCAACTTAAAATGAGATAGAGACACAGACAGACAGACAGACAGACAGACAGACAGACAGACAGACAGACAGACAGACAGACAGACAGACAGACAGACAGACAGACAGACAGACAGACAGACAGACAGACAGACAGACAGACAGACAGACAGACAGACAGACAGACAGACAGACAGACAGACAGACAGACAGACAGACAGACAGACAGACAGACAGACAGACAGACAGACAGACAGACAGACAGACAGACAGACAGACAGACAGACAGACAGACAGACAGACAGACAGACAGACAGACAGACAGACAGACAGACAGACAGACAGACAGACAGACAGACAGACAGACAGACAGACAGACAGACAGACAGACAGACAGACAGACAGACAGACAGACAGACAGACAGACAGACAGACAGACAGACAGACAGACAGACAGACAGACAGAAACGATAAACCAAAAATGATCGACACCGATCACTTCTCACAGGCATTTTGCCGATATCGTTCATTACAATAAGTAGCCTATACCAGAGATAGCATGGCCTACAGCAGAGCCTGGACCTACTAGAGGGGTGCGGCCAGACCTGGGCCCTGGCAGTAAACCCCAACAAAAACTAAAGTAATGACGTTTCAGAGAAGATCCAGATCTCAGGGAAATAGACTAAAGCTCTCAATTGGTACAAAATACTGTATATAGAGTACTGCACACACTACAATTACTTAGGTTTAAAAATAAACTCAACTGGACACCTTAATGATGCAGTGAATGAACTAAGAGAGAAAGCACACGCCATTAGAAAACTAATTCAAATCTAAATACCTATTAAAATTAGGATAAAACTAATTCAAATCTAAATACCTATTAAAATGTTGATAAAACTAATTGAATGTGTCATTGAACCAATTGCACTTCATGGCAGCGAGGTGTGAGGTCCACTTGCAAAACAAGATTTCACCCAATGCGACAAACACCCCATTGAAACCCTGCATGTAGAGTTCTGTAAGATTCTCCTACATGTCCAGAGGAAAACTACAAACAATGCATGCAGGGCAGAATTAGGCCAATATCCACTAATAATAAAAACTAA
>NC_088411.1:32867148-33034648 GCF_034236695.1 Oncorhynchus nerka
GAGAGGAAAGGAGGGGAAACGAGGGGAAACGAGGGGAAAGGAGGGGAAACGAGGGGAAAAGAGAAGAAAGGAGGGGGAAGGAGAAGAAAGGAGGGGGAAGGAGGGGGAAGGAGAAGGAAGGAGGGGAAAGGAGAGGAAAGGAGAGGAAAGGAGGGGGAAGGAGAAGGAAGGAGGGGAAAGGAGTGGAAAGGAGAGGAAAGGAGAGGAAAGGAGAGGTCATCAATTGATGTTGTTGCAACATAATCTGTGATTATTGAAGTGATCATTGAAAAGGAGAATTCTGAGAGCCATCTTCTGAGGTGAATACAATGTGCAGCATAGTTAGTCCTGCACACAGCCTGCAATATTCATCTATCAGAATAAAGGCCATCTCACACTCAATGAATTTTCATCAACTCTGCAGGAATGTTTGGCATTGACCAAATAATGAAGAGCTACAGCTGGAGACGCCTGACATACCCCCCCACAAACACACACACACACACACACACACACACACACACACACACACACACAGGAAATGCATTCCATGGTAACATTCCATGATAACATTCCATGGTAACATTCCATGGTAAGGTGTAAGATGAGAACCAAAAAAGGAGGGAGAGACCTGAAAATAAATACCTTGGAAGGAGCCAGGGAGTCAAACAGGGAGTTGAACAGGGAGTCGAAGTGGGAGTCGAACAGAGAGTCAAACAGAGAGTCGAACAGAGAGTCGAACAGGGAGTCGAACAGGGAGTTGAAGTGGGAGTCGAACAGAGAGTCGAACAGGGAGTCGAAGTGGGAGTCGAACAGGGAGTTGAAGTAGGAAGAACAGAGGAATGGGAGAAGGATGGAGGAGTGGAAGAAAGGGGGCCGGTTAAGGATGGGTGGTGGGAGCAGCTGACTGGCCAGTTAAAGGAATGTCTCTGTGTCTCTGTGTTCATAATTGCTCCTGGATTCTGATTATTTCCCTCTCTCATTCACTCTGTTTGGATAGAGGAATGAAAAGGCAGATTTGCAATGGGTTACCTAGCAGCAGTGGAGTGTGTGGTTTGTGTGTGCTTATGCATGTGTGTAGATAGCCAAAGGGTTACCTAGCAGCAGCAGGGGGGTGGGAATCTTTTCTGGGCGGTGTACTGTTTTAAGTAACATGGTGAAGCCTGCGCAGAGTTCCTACCCCCCCCCCCCACCCACCCAATTTTTGGCATGGAACTCAGTCGAGCTTTCAACTTACTCTTGAAATGCAGGATGCACAAGGTGACATTTCAGAACTGGTTAGTGCATCCGCACAGGATGTCCCCCAATGACGGAGGGGCCCTGAGTGAAAACGACACAGTCCTCTGGCGCACAGATGACCCAGGTTCTAAACCAGTTGGTCACACTTCACCCTTAAAACAACGAAAGGCACATTACCACACCAGCGCTGCTGAGAACAATGACAACAACCGAGACGATGGACATTTACTTCTGCCTGCCTGTCAGTCCAGACCCCCTGTAGGGCAGCCTTGTGTCTGTAGAGACTGAGGGGCAGCTCTGTGTCTGTAGAGACTGAGGAGCAACTCTGTGTCTGTAGAGACTGAGGGGCAACTCTGTGTCTGTGGAGCCTGAGGGGCAACTCTGTGTCTGTAGAGACTGAGGGGCAACTCTGTGTCTGTGGAGCCTGAGGGGCAGCTCTGTGTCTGTAGAGACTGAGGGGCAACTCTGTGTCTGTAGAGCCTGAGGGGCAACTCTGTGTCTGTAGAGACTGAGGGGCAACTCTGTGTCTGTAGAGACTGAGGGGCAACTCTGTGTCTGTAGAGACTGAGGAGCAACTCTGTGTCTGTAGAGACTGAGGGGCAACTCTGTGTCTGTAGAGACTGAGGAGCAACTCTGTGTCTGTAGAGACTGAGGGGCAACTCTGTGTCTGTAGAGACCGAGGGGCAGCTCTGTGTCTGTGGAGACCGAGGGGCAGCTCTGTGTCTGTAGAGACTGAGGGGCAACTCTGTGTCTGTGGAGCCTGAGGGGCAGCTCTGTGTCTGTAGAGACTGAGGGGCAACTCTGTGTCTGTAGAGACTGAGGGGCAACTCTGTGTCTGTAGAGACTGAGGGGCAACTCTGTGTCTGTAGAGACTGAGGGGCAACTCTGTGTCTGTAGAGACTGAGGGGCAACTCTGTGTCTGTAGAGACTGAGGGGCAACTCTGTGTCTGTAGAGACTGAGGAGCAACTCTGTGTCTGTAGAGACTGAGGGGCAACTCTGTGTCTGTGGAGACTGAGGGGCAACTCTGTGTCTGTAGAGACTGAGGGGCAGCTCTGTGTCTGTAGAGACTGAGGAGCAACTCTGTGTCTGTAGAGACTGAGGGGCAACTCTGTGTCTGTGGAGCCTGAGGGGCAGCTCTGTGTCTGTAGAGACTGAGGAGCAACTCTGTGTCTGTAGAGACTGAGGGGCAGCTCTGTGTCTGTGGAGACCGAGGGGCAACTCTGTGTCTGTAGAGACTGAGGGGCAGCTCTGTGTCTGTAGAGACTGAGGGGCAACTCTGTGTCTGTAGAGACTGAGGGGCAACTCTGTGTCTGTAGAGACTGAGGGGCAGCTCTGTGTCTGTAGAGACTGAGGGGCAGCTCTGTGTCTGTAGAGACTGAGGGGCAACTCTGTGTCTGTAGAGACTGAGGGGCAGCTCTGTGTCTGTAGAGACTGAGGGGCAACTCTGTGTCTGTAGAGACTGAGGGGCAGCTCTGTGTCTGTAGAGACTGAGGAGCAACTCTGTGTCTGTAGAGACTGAGGGGCAGCTCTGTGTCTGTAGAGACCGAGGGGCAACTCTGTGTCTGTAGAGACTGAGGGGCAGCTCTGTGTCTGTGGAGCCTGAGGGGCAGCTCTGTGTCTGTAGAGACTGAGGAGCAACTCTGTGTCTGTAGAGACTGAGGAGCAACTCTGTGTCTGTAGAGACTGAGGGGCAGCTCTGTGTCTGTGGAGACCGAGGGGCAGCTCTGTGTCTGTGGAGACCGAGGGGCTGCTCTGTGTCTGTGGAGACTGAGGGGCAGCTCTGTGTCTGTGGAGACCGAGGGGCAACTCTGTGTCTGTAGAGACTGAGGAGCAACTCTGTGTCTGTAGAGACTGAGGGGCAGCTCTGTGTCTGTAGAGACTGAGGAGCAACTCTGTGTCTGTAGAGACTGAGGAGCAACTCTGTGTCTGTAGAGACTGAGGGGCAGCTCTGTGTCTGTAGAGACTGAGGGGCAACTCTGTGTCTGTAGAGACTGAGGGGCAACTCTGTGTCTGTAGAGACTGAGGAGCAACTCTGTGTCTGTAGAGACTGAGGGGCAACTCTGTGTCTGTAGAGACCGAGGGGCAACTCTGTGTCTGTAGAGACTGAGGGGCAACTCTGTGTCTGTAGAGACTGAGGGGCAGCTCTGTGTCTGTAGAGACTGAGGAGCAACTCTGTGTCTGTAGAGACTGAGGGGCAGCTCTGTGTCTGTGGAGACCGAGGGGCAACTCTGTGTCTGTAGAGACTGAGGGGCAGCTCTGTGTCTGTAGAGACTGAGGGGCAACTCTGTGTCTGTAGAGACTGAGGGGCAGCTCTGTGTCTGTAGAGACTGAGGGGCAACTCTGTGTCTGTAGAGACTGAGGGGCAACTCTGTGTCTGTAGAGACTGAGGGGCAGCTCTGTGTCTGTAGAGACTGAGGGGCAACTCTGTGTCTGTAGAGACTGAGGGGCAACTCTGTGTCTGTAGAGACTGAGGGGCAACTCTGTGTCTGTAGAGACTGAGGGGCAACTCTGTGTCTGTAGAGACTGAGGGGCAACTCTGTGTCTGTAGAGACTGAGGGGCAGCTCTGTGTCTGTAGAGACTGAGGGGCAACTCTGTGTCTGTAGAGACTGAGGGGCAGCTCTGTGTCTGTAGAGACTGAGGGGCAACTCTGTGTCTGTAGAGACTGAGGGGCAGCTCTGTGTCTGTAGAGACTGAGGGGCAGCTCTGTGTCTGTAGAGACTGAGGGGCAGCTCTGTGTCTGTAGAGACCGAGGGGCAACTCTGTGTCTGTAGAGACCGAGGGGCAACTCTGTGTCTGTAGAGACCGAGGGGCAACTCTGTGTCTGTAGAGACTGAGGGGCAGCTCTGTGTCTGTGGAGCCTGAGGGGCAGCTCTGTGTCTGTAGAGACTGAGGAGCAACTCTGTGTCTGTAGAGACTGAGGAGCAACTCTGTGTCTGTAGAGACTGAGGGGCAGCTCTGTGTCTGTGGAGACTGAGGGGCAACTCTGTGTCTGTGGAGACTGAGGGGCTGCTCTGTGTCTGTAGAGACGGAGGGGCAGCTCTGTGTCTGTGGAGACTGAGGGGCAACTCATTGTTCTTTAGGAGCTGCTTCTCTTTGATGTCTTTGTAAAGGGACTCTCTGATGTTCACGCTCATTAACTCTCTCAATCATATCACACAAACACACAGGAGGAGGATGGGGCAAGAGAGCGTGGAAGAGTGAGAGAGATGAAGGGGTGGAGAAAGAGGGAATGAAAGGAGGATAAAAAGAATGGCTGTAGGGACTGTCATCTCTGCAGCCGCACATCACACCCAATTACCAGCTGTAGTAATAAATACTGGCCTTGGCATTGCTTAAACACACACACAACTGAGCATGCACACACACTCTGTAATACACACACACGCACACACACACACATACGAGCAGGCAGAAAATGCCAAGGGAGAGAGAGGACCACTTTCACACCCCCATTCCCAGCCCTATACCCGCACTTGATTTATTTGACCAGACAGGTCAGTTAAGAACAAATTGTTATTTACAATAATGACCTGACCAAGCATCTATTACCACCTGACCAGGTCGGGGACCAGGCTTCCTGACGCTTTTAAACGTATGGTAACGTGAGACTAATTACCACCTAACACATCCAGCCTAATGTCTTTCATTACTGTGTTGTCTTCATGTTCCTCTTCGTTGTAACCTGCCCTGGTTGTTCAGGCTCAGCGCTGATGGCGTTTTAGCAGCTATCTGTAACCCAGACACACAACTGACATTGTCCGAGAGGTGTTAGAATGTCAACATTATTTAAACGTCAGGTTTCAGACATGTTTATTTCCCTTCTCAGACACCACATAACACTAGTGTGTCTCTCTCAAACGTCTATTCCTATATTCTCTTTCTGTCTACAACTTCCTTTCATCTTTCTCAGGACATTCTGTCTCTCATAAAGAGCTGCAAAGTAACACTATCTGCAGCATTACAGGCTCATTACAACACCACACACACACAGTCACATGCAGGCACGCATATGCACACTACACACAGAGCTCATCTCAACTCAATTAAAACCAGTGTAGATGTTACGGTATTCGTCGTCTGAAGATGAGGAAGAGGAATCATCGGACCAAAGCGCAGCATGGTAAGTGTTCATGCTTTATTTAAAACAGAACACTATAACAAAAATAACAAAGAGAATAACTGAAACAGTCCTGTAAGGTGCAAAACACTAAACAGAAATTAACTACCCACAAAAACCATGTGGGAAAAAGCTACCTAAGTATGGCTCTGCATCAGAGACAACGATAGACAGCTGTCCCTGATTGAGAACCATACTCAGCCAAAACAAAGAAATACAAAAACATAGAAAAAAGAACATAGAATGACCACCCAAATGACACCCTGACCAAACCAAAATAGAGACATAAAAAGCTCTAAGGTCAGGGCGTGACAGTAGTGTTTTATCTTTCACTGCCTCTCTCTCTTTCTCTCTCTCACTATCTCTGCCTCTGCCTCCTTCTGCCTCTCACTATCTCTGCCTCTCACTAGATATGCCTCTCTCTCTTTCTCTCTCTCTCACTATCTCTGCCTCTCACTAGATATGCCTCTCTCTCTTTCTCTCTTTCTCACTATCTCTGCCTCTCACTAGATTTGCCTCTCTCTCTTGATCTTTCTTTGCCTCTCTATTTCTTTCTCTCTCTCTTTCTCTCTCAATCCCAAGGCAAGAGCCGCAGAGTGTTAGGAGAACTGTGGAGGAATCCAGAGTAACAATAAGACTGTGGGAATCCTCCATTATAGTTCTAGACCTCTCCCCGACACACACACACACACACACACACACACACACACACACACACACACACACACACACACACACACACACACACACACACACACACACACATTCATTTAGAGTGCTTGCAGAGAGAAGGTGTCACGCCCTGACCTTAGAGATCCTTGTGGGCTATACTCGGCCTTGTCTCAGGATGGTAAGTTGGTGGTTGAAGATATCCCTCCAGTGGTGTGGGGCTGTGCTTTGGCAAAGTGGGTGGGGCTATATCATTCCTGTTTGGCCCTGTCCGGGGGTATCATCGGATGGGGCCACAGTGTCTCCTGACCCCTCCTGTCTCAGCCTCCAGTATTTATGCTGCAGTAGTTTATGTGTCGGGGGCTAGGGTCAGTTTGTTATATCTGGAGTACTTCTCTTGTCTTTTTATTTGATTTATTTTTTTACCTTTATTTAACCAGGCAAGTCAGTTAAGAACAAATTCTTATTTTCAATGACGGCCTGGGAACAGTGGGTTAACTGCCTGTTCAGGGGCAGAACGACAGATTTGTTCCTTGTCAGCTCGGGGGGTTGAACTTGCAACCTTCCGGTTACTAGTCCAACGCTCTAACCACTAGGCTACCCTGCCGTCCCCCGTCTTATCCGGTGTCCTGTGTGAATTTAAGTATGCTCTCTCTAATTCTCTCTTTCTTTCTCTCTCTCGGAGGACCTGAGCCCTAGGACCATACCTCAGGACTACCTGGCATGATGACTCCTTGCTGTCCCCAGTCCACCTGGCCGTGCTGCTGCTCCAGTTTCAACTGTTCTGCCTGGGATTATTATTATTTGACCATGCTGGTCATTTATGAACATTTGAACATCTTGGCCATGTTCTGTTATAATCTCCACCCAGCACAGCAGAAGAGGACTGGCCACCCCTCATAGCCTGGTTTCTCTCTAGGTTTCTTCCTAGGTTTTGGCCTTTCTAGCGAGTTTTTCCTAGCCACTGTGCATTGCTTGCTGTTTGGGGTTTTAGGCTGGGTTTCTGTACAGCACTTTGAGATATCAGCTGATGTACGAAGGGCTATATAAATACATTTGATTTGATTTGATCCTTTTCATGACTCTATCTTGGTTTGGTCAGGGTGTGAGTTGGGGTGGGCATTTCTATGTTTTGACCGGGTATGGTTCTCAATCAGGGACAGCTGTCTATCATTGTCTCTGATTGGGAACCATACTTAGGCACCCTTTTTCCCCCACCTGTGTTTGTGGGAAGTTGACTTTGTTTAGGGCACATAGCCTTTGAGGTTCACGGTTTGGTTTTGTAGTGTTTGTTGTTTTGTTTGGCGTCATTTTTTAGTTAATAAAGAAAATGTACGCTGCATCTTGGTTCTCTCCTTTCATCAGCCGTGACAGAAGGGCAGGTTTGTCTGGGGGAAGACAACACCTTGGTCCCCTCCTTTCATCAGCCGTGACAGAAGGGCAGGTTTGTCTGGGGGAAGACAACACCTTGGTCCCCTCCTTTCATCAGCCGTGACAGAAGGGCAGGTTTGTCTGGGGGAAGTAACATACATGACAGAAGTAATGATATTATAACACCCGCAGTGCAAACTTAGCAACCAGGAGTCACAGCACAAACAGTTTGGTTACTTAACTCTGTTTCCTGTCGGGACCTGTAGGGATACAGGGGTAAACCCTGGGTCTCTCCTCCGTTTCCTTCCGCTAAACAAGGGTTCAATCCCTCTCTTTATCACAAGTGTTTGCTTAGCTGAGCTCTGTAATGCAACCCAAACGTTTGCCACCCTAACAGAGATTCAGGAGAGGGAAGGAATGTTGTGTGTGTTTGCGTGAGTGAGTGAGCTAAACAGCCACTTCTGATAAACCAAACCTGGGGAGAGCTGTTCTCATTTCAAACATCATTTATTTAACAGTCCCTTGTGTGGCACATCTGACACACACATACAAAGTGACAAAAAAGCAGTTTTTTTCTCCAAGCTCCAGACGATCAACCTCATTCCTCGTCTTTTTTCGCTCCCTCCATCCATCCCTCCCCCCTATCAGATGGATGGAGGGCTTTGTCACCCGGTGCGGTGCAGCCTGCAATATTCATCTAACAGAATGAAGCCCATCTCACACTCAATGAATTTTCATCAACTCTGCGGGAAGGTTTGGCATTGACCAACTAATGAAGAGCTACAGCTGGAGACGCCACACACACACACACACACACACACACACACACACACACACACACACACACACACACACACACACAGGCATTATCCAGCCTGGGACAGGGGCTTTGTTCATGTCGTTTGATTCTGACAGTGATTCATGACGAAAGAGGGTCACGCTACACACACACACAAACACACACACGGACAAAGAAAGGTTACAACTCCAAACACACGGACAAAGAAAGGTTACAACTCCAAACACACGGACAAAGAAAGGTTACAACTCCAAACACACAGACAAAGAAAGGTTACAACTCCAAACACACAGACAAAGAAAGGTTACAACTCCAAACACACAGACAAAGAAAGGTTACAACTCCAAACACACGGACAAAGAAAGGTTACTAGCCCATCAAAAATGACACTGACAACACCAGTGGTTTGACTTTCAGAGGTGGTGGATATCAGGGTTGAGGTCAATTGCATTGTAATTCAATGCTGGGGATGAATTGAAACCCCCCAATTGAAAACATTAAAATGATTTATATTTTTCAATTCACTCCCTGAATTGGCTGAATTCAAATGAAACTGACACTGATGCTAGCCGCATACTGTATGTGTCAGTAACCAACGAAGTAATTCCATCAGAATAAACAGGGTGAGAGAATAAACAGGGTGAGTGAATAAACAGGGTGTGGGAATAAACAGGGTGAGTGAATAAACAGGGTGAGTGAATAAACAGGGTGTGGGAATAAACAGGGTGAGTGAATAAACAGGGTGTGTGAATAAACAGAGTGTAAATAAACAGGGTGTGTGAATAAACAGGGTGAGTGAATAAACAGGGTGTGTGAATAAACAGGGTGTGTGAATAAACAGGGTGTGTGAATAAACAGGGTGTGTGTGTGCACGTGCGTGGTGTATCACTGCCACACCTAAAGACAGAGGGAGATTGCCATGCCCTTTGCAGTGCCAGATATGTCTGTATGGGCATGATGAATCCACCACATCAAACATCTAAACATGTACAGTACCATCTACCATTACCTTGTTTGTTTCACATTCCTTCATAGGCCCTAGTTTAACTGTTAATCCACTGCACCTTTTTCCCACCTACTGGTTTCACGCACGCACACATGCACACACACACACACACACACACACACACACACACACACACACACACACAATAGCTTTCCTCTAAACACACACAAATCCAGTGCAGGTGTTAGCCTGCTGCTAGGAGGTGATACGGCGTGTGGCCCAGGACAGCCCAGATACAGAAACATGATCTACTAATGTGGAGGGGGACAGAGGAGGGGGGATATGGACAGACAGATGGACAGACATACAGGACCTCTGATGATACAGTTGAGGAGGGAGAAAGGGGTTGAGGGAGGAGGAGAGGGAGAAATTAGGGCTCTATTTTTATTATTTTCTAGATGCAACCATTTTACTTGCACATGGACCTAAATATTTTGCCGTGCGACCTGGAGCAGTGCATCTAGAAAATAATCACCCAACTGATAAATGTTGCAATGATTACTTCCTGTACCACAGCCCTGAGTGCCATGGAGAATTCACATCACTGAACAGTCATACACACCACACACACACCCTAATCACATTACTGAAATGCCATACACACCATACACACACACCCTAATCACATTACTGAACAGTCATACACACCCCACACACCCTAATCACAAGACTGAACAGTCATACACACCACACACACCCTAATCACAAGACTGAACAGTCATACACACCACACACACCCTAATCACAAGACTGAACAGTCATACACACCACACACATTAATCACAATATAGAGCGTGAGAGAGTGGAGAGCCGAAGAGAAGAGCAGTAGAGAAGAGGAGAAGAGGGTGAGAGGAAATGTGAGAGAACAGGCCTCTTGTTAGTTCCATGGTAAATAGAGATACTGTACTTCTGGTAGAGAGGTCTCCTCATCCACCCACACTGTCCCTATATACACACACTCATATCCAATCAACACACATTACTACAACTATTACATAGCCCCACCACACACTCTCCTGTTGAAATCATCACTAAGAGAACAATGGGTGCTTTATACAGGCTGGTGATAACATCAAGCCACTAGCAGAGTAATTACAGCACATTATCACTTGACATTTTTACTTTAACAGTTAGTCAGCCACATGATAAGACAATTGTATGACTCTCTCTCACCCTGCAGCTCTTTCTGCCACTGATACTTCCCGTGTAGGTTGTACCTGTTACGGTAAGTTCACTACATTATTGTCTGATAAGATCTGCTTTCAGACAGGGGGTGGATCATCAGTTATCAGAGAGAGGGAGGGGGAGGTAAAGAAAGAGAGAGGGAGAGAGGGGGAGAGAGAGGTAGAGAGAGAGAGAGACCAAGAGAGGGAGAGTGAAAGGTTTAGCGGGAGAGAGGGAGACCACCAGAGCTATAGAGGGCCTAAGGGTAATGTAAGTCTCATTTGAATAAAAGGTCATTTTCCCGACTCTGGGTAAGTGAAAGAGAGGGAGTGGGTGAATGAAAGTGAGGGAGTGGGTGAGTGAGTGAAAGAGAGGGAGTGGGTGAGTGAAAGAGAGGGAGTGGGTGAGTGAAAGTGAGGGAGTGGGTGAGTGAATGTGAGGGAGTGGGTGAGCGAGTGAAAGAGAGGGAGTGGGTGAGTGAAAGTGAGAGTAAAAGAGGGAGAGTTAAAAAGAGGGAATGGGGGAGTGAATTGTCTTATAAATGACAGAGGAGGGAACGATCACATCCGTCTCTATTGTCCTGTGTCTGTCACGCCTGACCCCTCAACAAACACACACACACACACACACACACACACATTATGCCACCTCTGTCACGCCTTACCCCTAACGAAATATCCAGGCCCCCTCGTAACCATGGTGACCAAACAAGGTTCCAGCCATCGCCTAGCAACCAGGAAACAATGGGTGTCGTGGAAACAGCATCTGCTGTGTAAAGGGCATGGTTTTCTCTAGGGACAGGGACGGGGGAGGTGTTGGAACGGAGAAGAAGGAGAGGGTGATGGGAACAGTATTGGGACATCCTAACGTCACAAAGAGGTTTCTGGAAACCAAGCCTGGAGATTGACATCTCTGGTCTCTGGGCTGGCTGGCTAAACTCTGAATGTTTATGGTGTATTATGGTATGTTATGTTGCAATAATGTTAAATTGTCCCTGAATGAAAGAACTGTGAAAGCAGCAGGTCAGCTGAGAACTCGTGAGGAGAGAGAGAGAGACAGTCGGGAGGAGAGAGAGAGACAGTCGGGAGGAGAGAGAGACAGTCGGAAGGAAAGAGAGAGATAGTCGGGAGGAGAGAGAGAGAGAGATAGTCGGGAGGAGAGAGAGAGAGAGATAGTCGGGAGGAGAGAGAGAGAGAGACAGTCGGGAGGAGAGAGAGAGAGAGACAGTCGGGAGGAGAGAGAGAGACAGTCGGGAGGAGGAGAGACAGTCGGGAGAGAGAGAGAGACAGTCGGGAGGAGAGAGAGAGAGAGACAGTCGGGAGGAGAGAGAGAGAGAGACAGTCGGGAGGAGAGAGAGAGACAGTCGGGAGGAGAGAGAGACAGTCGGGAGGAGAGAGAGAGACTGTCGAGAGGAGAGAGAGAGACAGTCGGGAGGAGCGAGAGAGACAGTCGGGAGGAGAGAGAGACAGTCGGGAGGAGCGAGAGACAGTCGGGAGGAGAGAGAGAGACAGTCGGGAGGAGAGAGAGTGACAGTCGGGAGGAGAGAGAGACAGCCGGGAGGAGAGAGAGAGACTGTCGAGAGGAGAGAGAGAGACAGTCGGGAGGAGAGAGAGAGACAGTCGGGAGGAGAGAGAGAGACAGTCGGGAGGAGAGAGGGACAGTCGGGAGAGAGAGAGACAGTCGGGAGGAGAGAGAGAGACAGTCGGGTCGGGAGAGAGAGAGACTGTCGGGAGTCGGGAGAGAGAGAGACAGCCGGGAGGAGAGAGAGAGAGTCAGGAGGAGAGGGAGGAGAGAGAGAGAGACAGTCGGGAGGAGAGAGAGAGACAGTCGGGAGGGAGAGAGAGAGACAGTCGGGAGGAGAGAGAGAGACAGTCGGGAGGAGAGAGAGAGACAGTCGGGAGGAGAGAGAGAGACAGTCGGGAGGAGAGAGAGAGACTGTCGGGAGGAGAGAGAGAGACAGTCGGGAGGAGAGAGAGAGAGAGACAGTCGGGAGGAGAGAGAGAGACAGTCGGGAATAAAAAACAGAAAATGAAAAGAACCATAGAAGGGTATTGTTTCTTTTTGTTTACCATTCACCATAACTTCTAGATGTTATTCACTTTACCTTAACTGAGACGTCTCTCAGATTGAACCATTGGTGTGTTAAGCTCCTCTCAGTCTTTGATGAGGCCCGGTTTTTGGAAAGGATATACTGGCCTGTCACTGTCTCAAAAGCATTAGACCAACAATCTCAGCTGGCTACAGACCAAGATCGCTTACTCAACACTGAACCTACAGGTGATATTTCTCTATGAAAACCAACTGAAGAACACCTCAACTCTTTCTCTGAGACACGGAGAGATGGTGAGAGCTGACAGTGAGAGAGACAAATAGACAAGGGTCTAAAGGCCGGAAGATACTGTGAACCAGCACAGATAGTGAATATCGACATCTTGCAGGTTTCTAAATGCAGGATGGTGAAGACCACGCAAGTCCCAGAAGGTAAATCGTCTCCATAGTAACATCAGTTATTTCTAAAGGGGAGACAATTGTTGGACTTGTCAGTGGTGCAATAGAGACAGGTTCAGGTACAATATAACAGTCAGATGATATCAGAGGGTCCTCACCTCTTATAGGTTCAGGTACAATATAACAGTCAGATGATATCAGAGGGTCCTCACCTCTTATAGGTTCAGGTACAATATAACAGTCAGATGATATCAGAGGGTCCTCACCTCTTATAGGTTCAGGTACAATATAACAGTCAGATGATATCAGAGGGTCCTCACCTCTTATAGGTTCAGGTACAATATAACAGTCAGATGATATCAGAGGGTCCTCACCTCTTATAGGTTCAGGTACAATATAACAGTCAGATGATATCAGAGGGTCCTCACCTCTTATAAGTTAAGGTACAATATAACAGTCAGATGATATCAGAGGGTCCTCACCTCTTATAGGTTAAGGTACAATATAACAGTCAGATGATATCAGAGGGTCCTTATCTACAGACAATATTTTTACAGTTTTGGAAACTTTAGAGTTTTTTCTATCCTAAGCTGTCAATTATATGCATATTCTAGCATCTTGTCCTGACAAAATATCCCGTTTACTACGGGAACGTTCTTTTTCCAAAAATGAAAATACTGCCCCCTAGTCACAAAAGGTTAAGGTACAATATAACAGTCAGATGATATCAGAGGGTCCTTATCTACAGGCTGAATACTGTGATAATAACCCAGTGTAATAACTCAAAAACAGAATTATTCTTACAATGTAAGCAAGGTTGTGATATAACACGCCCTTTAAGAGAGAGAGAAAGTGAGAGAGAGAGTGAGAAAGAGAGAGAGAAACAAGAGAGAGCTCACGCACGCACGCACACACACACACGCGCGCGCGCGCGCACACACACGCACACACACACATATTCACCTGCCTACAAAACCAGTGGGGAACCAGAGAAGCAGGCCGTTTAAGTTTACCTTACATGGGAAGGAAATTTAAAGAGCATAACAGACATGTTCTTACTGTGTGTGTGTGTGTGTGTCTGTGTGTGTGTGTCTGTGTGTGTGTGTACATGCATGCGTGCGGCTTCTCCCAGCGTCTCAGAGAGGAGGGCATGTTGGTCCTGTCCCAGTTCCCAGCCTGTCCCACCACCGTGGGAAAGCAGACGTTTTATGGGCATCTGACTAACATTATTTTGTGGTTTTTTTATCTGATCTCAAATGTTTTGTACATAATGTTTCCGCCATAATTTCCTTTGACCAAAAAGCGCTTCTGGACATCAGAACAGTAATCACACACCTCTATTTGGATGAAGATTTGTACTTCAACAAGTCAGAGTCAGAGGACGTACTGGTCACCCCGGACCAGGCCCTGATCCCAGAGACCCGAAAAAGAAAAAGGTGGCATAAGAGAGGCCGACCGGAAGGCACCCTGACAAAACTATGTTGGCGAGTACATAAACTGCCTCTACCCTCCATTCTATTGGCGAACGTACAAATCACTGGAGAACGAACTGGATGAGCTCTGTTCAAGGCCATCCAATCAACAGGACCTGAACAACTGTAATATCCTATGTTTCTCTGCGTGGTGTGTAAACAAGGACATGAATAATATACATCTAGCTGGTTTTTCTATTCATCAGCAGGACAGCATGACAGCGTTAGTTAAGCTCAAGCGGGGAGGTGAGTGTTTAATAAAAGCTGGTGCGTGATCTCTAATATTAAGGAAGTCTTGAGGTTCTGCTCGCCTGAGTTAGAATACCTCATGATAAGCTGTAGACCACACTATTTACCAAGAGAGTTTTCATCTGTATTTTCCGTAGTTGTCTATTTATCACCACAAACCGATGCTGGCACTAAGATTGCACTCAACAAACTGTATTGGGCCATAAGCAAACAAGAAGATAACCATCCAGAAGAGGAACTTCTAGTTGCCGGTGATTTTAATTCAGGACATCTGAATTCCGTCTTACCTCATTTCTACCAGGATGTCACCTGTGCAACTAGAGGTGAGAAAACTCTGGATCACGATTACTCCACACACAGAAAGGCATACAAAGCTCACCCTCCATTTGGCAAATCTGAGCATAACTCTACACTCTTGATTCCTGCTTAGAAGAAAAAACATACAGAAAGTACCAGTGATGCTCTCAATATGGTCCGAGGAAGCAGATGCTAAGCTAAAGGACTGTTTTGCTAGCACAGACTGGAATATATTCCGGGATTTATCTGATGGAGTTGAGGAGTTTACCACATCTGTCACCGGCTTCATTAATAAGTGCATGGACGACTAATATCGAATCCTAATACATCGGCACTGATGTTTGTCGGATGTGGCAGGGAACGTAAACTATCACGGAGTATAAAGGTAAACCCAGCTGCAAGCAGTCCAGTGATGCAAGCCTACCAGATGTGCTAACTGCCATCTATAAGCAAGCAACATTGAACCATGCATGAGAGCACCAGCTGTCCCGGACGACTGTGTGATCACACCCTCCATAGTCGATGTGAGAAAAACCTTTAAACAGTGAGACCAAGTCCTCAGGGCTAGAAGGATGCATACTCAGAGCATGCGCAGATCAGCTGGCAAGTGTCTTCACTGTTATTTTCAACCTCCCCTGACCCAGTCTGTCATACCTACACCTTGGCCCAAGAACGCCAAGGTAACCTGTCTGAATTACTTTTGCCCCATAGCTCTCCCAAATGTAGCCATGAAATGCTTTGAAAGGCTGGTCATGGCTCACATCAACACCATCCTCCCAGACACCCTAAACCCACTCCAATTCGCACAATGCCCCAACAGATCCACATACGAAGCGATCTCTATTGCACTCCACACGGCCTTTTCCCACTTGGATAAAAGGAAAACCTATGCGAGAACGCTGTTCATTGACTACATCTCAGCGTTCAACACCATAGTGCCTTCCAAGCAGATCACTAAGGTAGGGACCCTGGAACTGAACACCTCCCTTTTGCAACTGGATCCTGGACTTTCTGACGGGCCGCCCCAGGTGGTGAAGGTAGGCAGCAACAAAGAGGCCCCAAAGGGCATAAGTGTTAGTCACTTCCTGTATTCCCTGTTAGAACTATGTGGCCGCGCACAACTCCAACACTATCATTAAGTTTGCGAACCGAATGTGGTAGGACTGATCACTGACGATGATGAGACCTGGAAGTGTGCTTCCAGAACAACAAACTCCCTCAACATCAGCAAGACAAAGGAGATAATCGTGGACTAAAGTAAAATGGAGGGCAGAGCACACCCCCATTCACATTGACAAGGCTGACATGGGCCCTCAGATCCTCAAAAAGTTCTACAGCTGCATCATTGAGAGTATCTTGACTGGCATCTGCTTGACACCTGACTGCAAGGCACTACAGAGGGCCCAAAACATCACTGGGGCCAAGTTCCCTGCCATCCAGGACCAGTATACCAGGCAGTGTATGAGGAAGGCCCTAAAAATTGTCAAAGACTCCAGCCACCCAAGTCATAGACTGTTCTCTCTGCTACCGCACAGCAAGTGTTACCGTTGCACCAAGTCTGGAACCAACCCTGAACAGCTTCTACCCCCAAGCCATAAGACTACTAAATAGTTACTTAAATAGTTAATTAAATAGCTACCCGGACAATCGGCAATTCTGCATTGACCCTTTTTGCAATAACTTTTTGACCTATGACATACGCTGCTACAACGGTTCTGTCACTTATGCCTAGTTATTTGTACATACAGTATTTACCTCAATTAGCTCGTACCCCAGCACATAGACTCGGTACTGGTGCCCTGTGCATATAGCCAAGTTATCATTGACTCTGTTCTGGTTCCCCATGTATATAGCCAAGTTATCATTGACTCTGTACTGGTACCTTGTGTATATAGCCAGGTTCTCATTGACTCTGTACTGGTTCCCCTTGTAGATAGCCAAGTTATCATTGACTCTGTACTGGTACCCTGTGCATATAGTCAGGTTATCATTGACTCTGTACTGGTACCCTGTGCATATAGTCAGGTTATCATTGACTCTGTACTGGTACCTTGTGTATATAGCCAGGTTATCATTGACTCTGTACTGGTACCTTGTGTATATAGCCAGGTTATCATTGACTCTGTACTGGTACCTCGTGCATATAGTCAGGTTCTCATTGACTCTGTACTGGTACCTCGTGCATATAGTCAGGTTATCATTGACTCTGTACTGGTACCTTGTCTATATAGCCAGGTTCTCATTGACTCTGTACTGGTACCTTGTGTATATAGCCAGGTTCTCATTGACTCTGTACTGGTACCTCGTGTATATAGCCAGGTTCTCATTGACTCTGTACTGGTACCTTGTGTATATAGGCAAGTTATCATTGACTCTGTACTGGTACCTCATGTATATAGCCAAGTTATTGATACTCGTTGAGTATTTCTTATTAGTTTCATTATTTCCATATTTTACTTTTCTATACTTTTCTACTTTTCTTTCTCTATTTTCTGTCCCTCTGCATTGTTGGGAAGGGCCCGTAAGTATTTATTTTATGAAACATTTGCAAATAGGTCTAAAAACCCATTTTTGCTTTGTCATTATGGTGTATTGTGTGTAGAGTGAAGAGGAAGAAAGAACGATTTAATACGTTTTAGAATAAGGATGTAACATGTGTGGAAAAAGTCAAGGTGTCTGAGTGTATTCCGAATGCACTGTGTGTATATATATCTGGCCTGCATTGTTCTGGCATGTGACTTCTCTCTCCAGTTCCTGTCGTAAATATCAACCGAGGCCTGTGAGAAGATACAGTTGAAGTCAGAAGTTTACATACAACTTAGCCAAATATATTTCAATTCATTTTTACACAATTACTGACATTTAATCCTAGTAAAAATTCCCTGTCTTAGGTCAGTTAGGATCATCACTTTATTTTAAGGATGTGAAATGTCAGAATAATAGTAGAGAGATTGATTTATTTCAGATTTGATTTCTTTCATCATATTCCCAGTGGGTCAGAAGTTTACATACGCTCAATTAGTATTTGGTAGCATTGCCTTTAAATTGTTTAACTTGGTTCAAACGTTTCGGGTAGCCTTCCACAAGCTTCCCACAATAAGTGTGGTGAATTTTGGCCCATTCCTCCTGACAGTGCTGGTGTAACTGAGTCAGGTTTGTTGGCCTCCTTGCTCGCACACCCTTTTTCAGTTCTGCCAACCCATTTTCTATAGGATTGAGGTCAGGGCTTTGTGATGGCCACTCCAATACCATTGACTCTGTTGTCCTTATGCCATTTTGCTACAACTTTGGAAGTATGCTTGGGGTCATTGTCAATTTGGAAGATCCATTTGCAACCAAGCTTTAACTTCCTGACTGATGTCTTGAGATGTTACTTCAATATATCCACATTATTTTCCATCCTCATGATAACATCTATTTTGTGAAATGCACCAGTCCCTCCTGCAGCAAAGCACCCCCACAACATTATGCTGCCACCCCCGTGTTTCACGGTTGGGATGGTGTTCTTCGGCTCCCCCTTTTTCCTCCAAACATAATGATGGTCATTCTGGCCAAACAGTTTTATATTTGTTTCATCAGACCAGAGGACATTTATCCAAAAAGTATGATCTTTGTGCAGTTGCAAACTGTAGTCTGTTTTTTTAATGGCGTTTCTGGAGCTGTGGCTTCTTCCTTGCTGAGCGGCCTTTCAGTTTATGTCGATATAGGACTCATTTCACTGTCGATATTGATACTTTTGTACCAATTTCCTCCAGCATCTTCACAAGGTCCTTTGCTGTTTTTCTGGGATTGATTTGCACTTTTCACACCAAAGTACATTCATCTCTAGGAGACAGAACACGTCTCCTTCCTGAGCTGTGTGACGGCTGCGTGGTCCCATGGTGTTTATACTTGCGTACTATTGTTTGTACAGATGAACGTGGTACCTTCAGGCATTTGGAAATTGCTCCCAAGGATGAACCAGACTTGTGGAGGTCTACATTTTTTTTTCTGAGGTCTTGGCTGATTTCTATAGATTTTCCCATAATGTCAAGCAAAGAGGCACTGAGTTTGAAGGGATTCCTTTAAATACATCCACATGTACATGCACATCTCCAATTGAATAGCCTACCAGAACCTTCTAAAGCGATGACATCATTTTCAGGAATTTTCCAAGCTGTTTAAAGGCACAGTCAACTTAGTGTATGTAAACTTTTGACACACTGGAATTGTGATACAGTGAGTTATAAGTGAAATAATCTGTCTGTAAACAATTGTTGGTAAAAATTACTTGTGTCATGCACAACGTACAAATCCTAACTGATTTGCCAAAACTATAGTTTGTTAACAAGAAATTTGTGGAGTGGTTGAAAAACAAGTTTTAATGACTCCAACCTAAGTGTATTTAAACTTCCGACGTCAAATGTATGTGTGAGAAGATACAGGGAATCAACTCACCATACCATCTGTGTACACACTCAGACACTGATCACTGCCATCCTTTAAGACCTCTGACACACACACACACACACATGTACTCACTCTCATACACTAAAGGCGTCAGAAAACTTACATTCGAGACTAAATGATGAGAAAGGTTTAACTGAAAGACAGTTGGGTAAAACAGGCTGTGGTGCTATCTCTCAGGCCAGCAGGTCTCAGGCAATTAGCTCAGTGTGAGACAGGCTCCTACTATAGTCCTCTCCTCCCCTCCTCTCCCTCCTCTCCTCTCCTCCCTCCACTCCTCTCCTCTCCTCCCTCTCCTCTCCTCTCCTCTCTCTCCTCTCCTCTCCTCATGAAAGACCAGGAGGAGACCCCTCTCACCTTTCCTCTCCTCTCCTCTCCCAGACCTCGTTGCCACAGCTGAGGCCCAGCTCCTCACAGTGGGCCTGACAGGGTGTGGAGTGGTGGAGAGATGAAGGGGAGTTGAGGGAGGACAATGGGAGACAGAGGACGACACTCATTAAGGCCCGCTGGTCAAGTCTTCTTCCACCAGAGCTAAGGGGGTGAGGAGGAAAGAGATACTATGGATGGAGAGGGGGGAGGTCATGGGGAAGGAGGGGGAGACAGCCAGGGTGAGGAAGGGAGACTCTCACCTTCTCTGTTTCATTCTCCCTGTGTCACCCAGGCCTCCCACTGAACAGCACTGCTTTGAAATGTTAATACAGCCAGGCTAATGCTGCCTGGGCTAAGACAGCCTTTTGGCTAATGCTGCCTGGGCTAAGTCAGCCTTTTGGCTAATGCTGCCTGGGCTAAGACAGCCTTTTGGCTAATGCTGCCTGGGCTAAGTCAACCTTTTGGCTAATGCTGCCTGGGCTAAGACAGCCTTTTGGCTAATGCTGCCTGGGCTAAGACAGCCTTTTGGCTAATGCTGCCTGGGCTAAGACAGCCTTTTGGCTAATGCTGCCTGGGCTAAGACAGCCTTTTGACTAATGCTGCCTGGGCTAAGTCAGACTTTTGGCTAATGCTGCCTGGGCTAAGACAGCCTTTTGGCTAATGCTGCCTGGGCTAAGACAGCCTTTTGGCTAATGCTGCCTGGGCTAAGACAGCATTTTGGCTAATGCTGCCTGGGCTAAGACAGCCTTTTGGCTAATGCTGCCTGGGCTAAGACAGCCTTTTGGCTAATGCTGCCTGGGCTAAGACAGCCTTTTGGCTAATGCTGCCTGGGCTAAGTCAGCATTTTGGCTAATGCACTAATGCAGGTACCTCAGCCTCGCCACTCTGCCAGAGAGAGATCAGAACAGCCAGCCACATCTCAAAGCTCACAGAGGAGATTTATTTATTTAATGTCTCTGCCTCGACAATCTTTCACTCTCCCATCCCTCTCTCACTGTCACTCCCACCCCTCTCTCATTGTCACTCCCATCCCTCTCTCACTGTCACTCCCATCCCTCTCTCACTGTCACTCCCACCCCTCTCTCACTGTCGCTCCCACCCCTCTCTCACTGTCACTCCCACCCCTCTCTCACTGTCACTCCCACCCCTCTCTCACTGTCACTCCCACCCCTCTCTCACTGTCACTCCCACCCCTCTCTCACTGTCACTCCCATCCCTCTCTCACTGTCACTCCCATCCCTCTCTCACTGTCACTCCCATCCCTCTCTCACTGTCACTCCCATCCCTCACTCAGGAGACTTGAAACTGGCTGTCTAGCAATGATCAACAAGCAAGTTGACAGAGCTTGAAGAAACACAAAAATGATTATTGAAAATATTGTTTCATCCTGATGTGCAAAGCTCTTAGAGATTTACCCCCAAAAGACAGCTGTAATTGCTGACAAAAGTGAATCTAACATGTATTGACTCTTATCTAAAATACTTATCTAATCAAGGTATATTACTGTTTTATTTTTCTTCACTTTGACATTGAGTATTTTGTGTACATTGTTGACAGAAAATGACAACTCAATCCATTGCAATTCGACTTGGAAACTTTACAAAGGCAATGTACGTGTAGGATTTCCCCCTCCTCTCTAACCCTCCTCTCTAACCCTCCCCTCTAACCCTCCCCTCTAACCCTCCCCTCATCCTCCTCTCCCTCTCCTCCTCCTCCTCTCCCTCTCCTCCTCCTCTCTAACCCTCCCCTCATCCTCCTCTCCCTCTCCTCCTCCTCTCTAACCCTCCCCTCATCCTAACCCTCCCCTCATCCTCCCTCTCCCCTCCCCTCCTCTCTAACCCTCCCCTCATCCTCCTCTCCCTCTCCTCCTCCTCTCTAACCCTCCCCTCATCCTCCTCTCCCTCTCCTCCTCCTCTCCAACCCTCCCCTCATCCGCCTCTCCCTCTCCTCCTCCTCTCTAACCCTCCCCTCATCCTCCTCTCCCCTCTCCTCCTCCTCTCTAACCCTCCCTCTCTAACCCTAACCCCCTCATCCTCCTCTCCCTCTCCTCCTCCTCTCTAACCCTCCCCTCATCCTCCTCTCCCTCTCCTCCTCCTCTCTAACCCTCCCCTCATCCTCCTCTCCCTCTCCTCCTCCTCTCTAACCCTCCCCTCATCCTCCTCTCCCTCTCCTCCTCCTCTCTAACCTCCCCTCATCCTCCTCTCCCTCTCCTCCTCCTCTATAACCCTCCCCTCATCCTCCTCTCCCTCTCCTCCTCCTCTCTAACCCTCCCCTCATCCTCCTCTCCCTCTCCTCCTCCTCTCTAACCCTCCCCTCATCCTCCTCTCCCTCTCCTCCTCCTCTCTAACCCTCCCCTCATCCTCCTCTCCCTCTCCTCCTCCTCTCTAACCCTCCTCTCATCCTCCTCTCCCTCTCCTCCTCCTCTCTAACCCTCCCCTCATCCTCCTCTCCCTCTCCTACTCCTCTCTAACCCTCCCCTCATCCTCCTCTCCCTCTCCTCCTCCTCTCTAACCCTCCCCTCATCCTCCTCTCCATCTCCTCCTCCTCTCTAACCCTCCCTCATCCGCCTCTCCCTCTCATCCTCCTCTCTAACCCTCCCCTCATCCTCCTCTCCCTCTCCTCCTCCTCTCTAACCCTCCTCTCTAACCCTCCCCTCATCCTCCTCTCCCTCTCCTCCTCCTCTCTAACCCTCCGCTCATCCTCCTCTCCCTCTCCTCCTCCTCTCTAACCCTCCCCTCATCCTCCTCTCCCTCTCCTCCTCCTCTCCCACCTCCTCTCCCTCCCCTCATCCTCTCTCCCCTCCCCTACTCTCCCCTCCTCCTCCTTTCTCCCCTCCCCTCCTCTCCCTCTCCTCCTCCTCCTCCTCCTCTCTCCCTCCTCCTCCCTCCCCTCAACTCCTCTCTCCCCTCCCTTCCTCTTCCCCTTTCACCCCTCCCCTGCTCTTCCTCTTCTCCTTTTTCCCTCCTCCTCCTCCTCCTCTTCTCCCCCCTCCTCCTCCTCCTCTTCCTTCTCCTCCTCCTCCTCCTCTTCCTCTCCTAACAGCTGTAGTTGACACAGCAGGGAGGGGAAATGGATTTTGTCTTCCAGTCTTTCTTTAATACTTTACACAGCCTGGGGGAGGGAGACCCCCTGCATAGAACACACACTCCTTTTCTCTCTCTCTCTCTCTCTCTCTCTCTCTCTCTCTCTCTCTCTCTCTCTCTCTCTCTCTCTCTCTCTCTCTCTCTCTCTCTCTCTCTCTCTCTCTCTCTCTCTCTCTCTCTCTCTCTCTCTCTCTCTCTCTCTCTCACACACACACACACACACACACACACACACACTGCAGGCAATGAGATCAGAGTTCCATGCTGGCATCACAGCAGGGACAGATACATTGTCATAGAGTCAATACTAGGAGCTGATGAGCTGTGTGTGTGCGTGTGCATGCGCGCGGGTGTGTGTACGTGTGTGTTTGTACGTGCGCGTATGTGAGAGAATTTGCCAATCTTGGTGTTCTCTGGCAAATGCCAAACGTCCTGCACGGTGTTGGGCTGTAAGCACAACCCCCACCTGTGGACGTTGGGCCCTCATACCACCCTCATGGGGGTGTCTTGATAATTGCCTATCATTTCCACCTGTTGTCTATTCCATTTGCACAACAGCATGTGACATTTATTGTCAATCAGTGTTGCTTCCTAAGTGGACAGTTTGATTTCACAGAAGTGTGATTGACTTGGAGTTACATTGTGTTGTTTAAGTGTTCCCTTTATTTATTTTTTTGAGCAGTGTATATATATATATATATATATATATATATATATATATATATATATATATATATATACAGTATATATAGAGAGAGAGAAGGTCACCACCAGTGACATGCCCTCCCACAAGAGGATCTCCACCAGAGCCACTCTCCCCACCCAAAAAGGCACATCCAGCACCTTTCTTCCAACCATAGTGGAGAACACGCCTCAGGAGGTGAGAGACCCCCTCAGTGAGTTCACCAAACTGGAGGGGGAGGTGGTCCTGCTCCGGGAGAGCGTGAGCAAACAGCAACCAGACATCAACACCTTAGAGGAGCTCCTAACCAAGGTGCGGACAGAGCAGGATAGCAACCTTGCAACACAGCTGAAAGAGGTTCAGCCCCCACTCTACCTCCTCCAGTCCAGAAAAAAACAGACCAGCCACACCCCAGCTCCAACACCCACCAGCCCCCCCTCTACCCCCTCCAGTCCAGAAGAAACAGACCAGCCACACCCCAGCTCCAACACCCACCAGCCCCCCACTCTACCTCCTCCAGTCCAGAAGAAACAGACCAGCCACACCCCAGCTCCAACACCCACCAGGCCCCCACTCTACCTCCTCCAGTCCAGAAGAAACAGACCAGCCACACCCCAGCTCCAACACCCACCAGCCCCCCACTCTACCCCCTCCAGTCCAGAAGAAAAGACCAGACCAGCCAACACCCCAGCCCCCAACAGTCCCAGACCAGCCCACCCCAGCTCTACCTCCTCCAGTCCAGAAGAAACAGACCAGCCACACCCCAGCTCCAACACCCACCAGCCCCCACTCTACCTCCTCCAGTCCAGAAGAAACAGACCAGCCACACCCCAGCTCCAACACCCACCAGCCCCCCACTCTACCTCCTCCAGTCCAGAAGAAACAGACCAGCCACACCCCAGCTCCAACACCCACCAGTCCCCCACTCTACCTCCTCCAGTCCAGAAGAAACAGACCAGCCACACCCCAACTCCAACACCCACCAGCTCCCCACTCTACCCCTCCAGTCCAGAAGAAACAGACCAGCCACACCCCAGCTCCAACACCCACCAGCCCCCCACTCTACCTCCTCCAGTCCAGAAGAAACAGACCAGCCACACCCCAACTCCAACACCCACCAGCCCCCACTCTACCCCTCCAGTCCAGAAGAAACAGACCAGCCACACCCCAACTCCAACACCCACCAGCCCCCACTCTACCCCTCCAGTCCAGAAGAAACAGACCAGCCACACCCTGGCTCCAACACCCACCAGCCCCCACTCTACCCCTCCAGTCCAGAAGAAACAGGGAAACAGCCCCCACTCTACCCCCTCCAGTCCAGAAGAAACAGACCAGCCACACCCCAGCTCCAACACCCACCAGCCCCCATCTACCCCCTCCAGTCCAGAAGAAACAGACCAGCCACACCCCAGCTCCAACACCCACCAGCCCCCACTCTACCCCTCCAGTCCAGAAGAAACAGACCAGCCACACCCCAGCTCCAACACCCACCAGCCCCCACTCTACCCCTCCAGTCCAGAAGAAACAGACCAGCCACACCCCAGCTCCAACACCCACCAGATTTTGGTGTCTACCCCCCCTCCTACAACCAGAAGCTCCAACAACCAGCCCCCACTCTACCCCCTCCAGTCCAGAAGAAACACTGGCTGACATTGTTCTGTTCATGGACTCAAATGGGAAACAATTCCATAGACACAAAAGGTGTGGTGCCCAACAACGCAGAGGGCCATGGAGCTGCTTGATAAGGCCCATCTCAGGTCGCCAAGCCACATAATCCTACACACCACACCTGTGTGCTCAGCAGGAGACAGTCCCCACCCTCGGGGAGGGATTGGACTATCTTCCCCAACTCAAGGATTTTGGTGTCTACCCTTCTACAAAGGAAGGACTTCCACCCTGCCACAATCCAAAGAATAAACACTCGCCTCTCCCGGGACTGTGCCCTGTGACCCAATGTACACCTGGCCCACCATCCCACCCTGGACCGGTCCATCTGGACCGTCTCTATGACCATGTTCACCTGTACAGGGAGACAGTCCCCACCCTCGATCTGGACTATCTCTACGACCATGTTCACCTGTACAGGGAGACAGTCCCCATCCTCGATCTGGACTATCTCTACGACCATGTTCACCTGTACAGGGAGACAGTCCCCACCCTCGATCTGAACTGTCTCTACGACCATGTTCACCTGTACAGGGAGACAGTCCCCACCCTCGATCTGGACTATCTCTACGACCATGTTCACCTGTACAGGGAGACAGTCCCCACCCTCAATCTGGACTGTCTCTACGACCATGTTCACCTGTACAGGGAGACAGTCCCCACCCTCGATCTGGACTATCTCTACGACCATGTTCACCTGTACAGGGAGACAGTCCCCACCCTCGATCTGAACTGTCTCTACGACCATGTTCACCTGTACAGGGAGACAGTCCCCACCATCGATCTGAACTGCCTCTACGACCATGTTCACCTGTACAGGGAGACAGTCCCCACCATCGATCTGAACTGTCTCTACGACCATGTTCACCTGTACAGGGAGACGGTCCCCACCATCGATCTGAACTGTCTCTACGACCATGTTCACCTGTACAGGGAGACAGTCCCCACCCTCGATCTGGACTATCTCTACGACCATGTTCACCTGTACAGGGAGACAGTCCCCACCATCGATCTGGACTGTCTCTACGACCATGTTCACCTGTACAGGGAGACAGTCCCCACCCTCGAACTGAACTGTCTCTACGACCATGTTCACCTGTACAGGGAGACAGTCCCCACCCTCGATCTGGACTATCTCTACGACCATGTTCACCTGTACAGGGAGACAGTCCCCACCCTCGATCTGAACTGTCTCTACGACCATGTTCACCTGTACAGGGAGACAGTCCCCACCCTCGATCTGGACTATCTCTACGACCATGTTCACCTGTACAGGGAGACAGTCCCCACCATCGATCTGGACTGTCTCTACGACCATGTTCACCTGTACAGGGAGACAGTCCCCACCCTCGATCTGGACTGTCTCTACGACCATGTTCACCTGTACAGGGAGACAGTCCCCACCCTCGATCTGAACTGTCTCTACGACCATGTTCACCTGTACAGGGAGACAGTCCCCACCCTCGATCTGGACTATCTCTACGACCATGTTCACCTGTACAGGGAGACAGTCCCCACCATCGATCTGAACTGCCTCTACGACCATGTTCACCTGTACAGGGAGACAGTCCCCACCATCGATCTGAACTGGCTCTACGACCATGTTCACCTGTACAGGGAGACGGTCCCCACCATCGATCTGAACTGTCTCTACGACCATGTTCTCCTGTACAGGGAGACAGTCCCCACCCTCGATCTGGACTATCTCTACGACCATGTTCACCTGTACAGGGAGACAGTCCCCACCATCGATCTGGACTGTCTCTACGACCATGTTCACCTGTACAGGGAGACAGTCCCCACCATCGATCTGAACTGCCTCTACGACCATGTTCACCTGTACAGGGAGACAGTCCCCACCATCGATCTGGACTATCTCTACGACCATGTTCACCTGTACAGGGAGACAGTCCCCATCCTCGATCTGGACTATCTCTACGACCATGTTCACCTGTACAGGGAGACAGTCCCCACCCTCGATCTGAACTGTCTCTACGACCATGTTCACCTGTACAGGGAGACAGTCCCCACCCTCGATCTGGACTATCTCTACGACCATGTTCACCTGTACAGGGAGACAGTCCCCACCATCGATCTGAACTGCCTCTACGACCATGTTCACCTGTACAGGGAGACAGTCCCCACCATCGATCTGAACTGGCTCTACGACCATGTTCACCTGTACAGGGAGACAGTCCCCACCATCGATCTGAACTGTCTCTACGACCATGTTCTCCTGTACAGGGAGACAGTCCCCACCCTCGATCTGGACTATCTCTACGACCATGTTCACCTGTACAGGGAGACAGTCCCCACCATCGATCTGGACTGTCTCTACGACCATGTTCACCTGTACAGGGAGACAGTCCCCACCATCGATCTGAACTGCCTCTACGACCATGTTCACCTGTACAGGGAGACAGTCCCCACCATCGATCTGGACTATCTCTACGACCATGTTCACCTGTACAGGGAGACAGTCCCCACCATCGATCTGGACTGTCTCTACGACCATGTTCACCTGTACAGGGAGACTGTCCCCACCATCGATCTGAACTGTCTCTACGACCATGTTCACCTGTACAGGGAGACTGTCCCCACCATCGATCTGAACTGTCTCTATGACCATGTTCACCTGTACAGGGAGACAGTCCCCATCCTTGCCAAGACTCTCAAGGAAGTCGCTTTAAACCGCAGCCCGACCTCTCAAGTCAGGAACAGCTCAGCATTCTCCACCCCTGGACCCCCCAGCCACGGCCACAGCACCACCAACCTCAACGCCCACCACAGCCAGTGCAGCACAGACCACCCCAGTTCAGCTTCAGACCCACCCAGGCGAGTCCTACCACCCCCCCACCGCAAACCCACACCTGGAGGAGCCACAGCCCAGCAGGCAGTGCTACCACCCCCCTCTCCCCACCACAGACCCACACCTGGAGGAGCCACAGCCCAGCAGGCAGGCCTACCACCCCCTCCCCCACCACAGACCCATACCTGGAGGAGCCACAGCCCAGCAGGCAGGCCTACCACCCCCTCCCCCACCACAGACCCACACCTGGAGGAGCCACAGCCCAGCAGGCAGGCAAGCCTACCACCCCCTCCCCCCACCACAGGCCCACACCTGGCAGGCCTGTGAGAGGAACAACTGGCCCAGCCCCCACCAACGAAATGAGTGACATTAAACACATGATGAGTCTACTCTGCTCACATGTGATAGGCAGAGGGTCACGGTAAGATGAGCACAAGAACTCCACCCTCACACTACATCCACCCAAGTGGCATGCCACAAATGCCAATGAAAAATAAATCACATTTGCATAATAAGAGTTCACGTTAATTGAAAAATCCTATTTTAATTGTTGTTGTTGGATTGTGAGTGTTTATCTTATTTTGAAGGTAAAGAAAAACAGTTAAGAAATCTTTTTACATTGAATGTTTACAGGGATTGAAGAAGTGTATCTTAACAGATAAAAATGTCTTCCTCTGTGTCACATACATTCCCCCCCTCAGAGTCACCCTACTTAAATGAAGAGAGTTTATCCATTCTAAACCAGAGATTAGTCACTTTCAGGCCCAAGGCAACGTACTGGTCTGTGGAGACCTGAACCTCCCCAAAAACAACTATGACAAAGTGAAAAACAAAAATGGAGCACAGCTCCTGAAACTCTTGAACACTAGGTCTGTACATAGTCAATGCTAGGCTAAGAGGGGACTCTTTTGGTAACAGTACTGTACTGTAGACTACTTTATCACCGACCTCAACCCAGAGTCTCTCAGAGCCTTCACAGTCAGCCCACTAACACCTCTCTCAGACCACAGTATAATCACAGTGTATCTGAGAAGATCTGAACCCAACCATGAAGCATCACGGCCCAATAAATGACATGGTACTAAACATGCCTATAGATAGAGAGCAAACAGTACAGACATCTACCAAAAAGCAATTAGTAGCCAAAAAATACAATCCCTCCTGGACAACTTTTTAGCCTGAACATTCTCCTACAGCAATGAAGGTCTAAGTTTGGCCGTTTGGAACATGAACTTTATGTTTGACAAATGGCACTCCTTGGCTAATCTAAAAAAACATACGAACAAACCAAACAGAATAAAGAATGAAAGATGGTTTGATAATGATTGGAGAAATCTAACAAAGTCATTGAGAGGTATATTTAATCAAAAACACAGAGAACCAGACAACAAAAATGTACGCCTTCAATATGGGGAAACACTGAAGCAAACACAAACACACCCTAAGAACAAAAAAGGAACGTCACATTAGAAGTCAGCTGGGTCTAAATGAGGAATCGATCGAATCAAAACACTTCTCATCGTGAGGAATTGGCTTTCCAAAACCTCTACTGCAATATAACAAAAAGCCCAGAATATACAAGAAAAATGACAAATCCTTGAATCAGCAGCAAAGACTATCAAAATCCCGAGGATACCTCAATTACAGAAGAATAATTATCAGAAAAACTATACACTCTCCAACCCAAAAAGGCCTGTGGTGCTGATGGTAATTTAAGTAATTTAAATGAAATTATCAAACATGCAGTACATAACGCAAATTCAAAGTGGCTATACTCAAATTCTTCAACATTTTACTCGCTGCAGGTATTTCCCCCAATATTTGGAACCAAAGATTGATCACACCAATCTATAAAAATGGAGACAAATTTAACTCAACTAATTTCAGAGGAATTTGCGTTAGCAGCAACTTGGGGAACATTCTCTGCAGTGTCATTAATTGCAGACTACGTCATTCCCTTGATGAACACAACGATCTGAGCAGAAGCCAGATTGGATTTTTACCGAATTCCCACAACAGACCACATTTACCCCCTCCACACTCTAATTGACAAACATGTAAACCAAAACCAAGGCACAATCTACTCGTGTTTTGTAAACTTCAAAAAAAGATTTGATTCAATTTGGCAGGAAGGTCTTTTTTCTAAACTAATAGAAAGTGGTATTGGAGGGAAAACATATGATGCTATTAAATCAATGTACACTAAAAACAAATGTGTGGTTAAAATTGGAAACAAGCAAACAGACTTCTTCTCTCAGGGACGTGGAGTGAAACAGGGCTGCCCAATAAGTCCAACACTATTTAACATCTACATTAATGAATTGACAAAAACGTTAGAAGAATCTGCAGAACCTGGTCTCAGCCTACACAACACTGAAATCAAGTGTCTGCTGTACGCAGATGACCTGGTGCTGCTGTCTCCCACTAAAGAGGGGTTACAGCAGCACCTAGATCATCTACACAGGTTCTGTCAGACCTGGGCTCTGACCGTCAACCTAAAAAAACCGAATATAATGATATTCCAAAAAAGGTCTGGAAATGAAGATCACAAATATAAATTATATTTGGACACTATTAGAACACACCAAAAACGATATGTATCTAGGACTAAATATCAGCAACACAGGTAGCTTTTACATGGCTATGAACGAGCTGAGACATTAAAAGAAACATTCAAATCAAAATTCCAATTAGGATGTGGCTCAAAATGGTTCTATATGGCAGTGAACTACGGGGTCAGCTCTCTGATAATGAATTCACCAAATGGGACAAACATCCAATCGAAATACTGCATGCAGAGTTTTGCAAGACTGTATTGCAAGTGCAAAGAAAACCTCAAAATAACGCATGTAGAGCAGAATTGGGATAAAACCCCCTCCTTATTCAAATAGGAAAAATAGCCATCAAATTTTCAGCACCAGAAGTAAGGTTATGCATATTCAAATCAAATCAAATTTTATTTGTCACATACACATGGTTAGCAGATGTTAATGCGAGTGTAGCGAAATGCTTGTGCTTCTAGTTCCGACAATGCAGTAATAACCAACAAGTAATCTAACTAACAATTCCAAAACTACTGTCTTATACAGTGTAAGGGGATAAAGAATATGTACATAAGGATATATGAATGAGTGATGGTACAGAGCAGCATAGGCAAGATACAGTAGATGGTATCGAGTACAGTATATACATATGAGATGAGTGTAAACAAAGTGGCATAGTTAAAGTGGCTAGTGATAAATGTATTACATAAGGATGCAGTCGATGATATAGAGTACAGTATATACGTATGCATATGAGATGAATAATGTAGGGTAAGTAACATTATATAAGGTAGCATTGTTTAAAGTGGCTAGTGATATATTTACATAATTTCCCATCAATTCCCATTATTAAAGTGGCTGGAGTTGAGTCAGTGTCAGTGTGTTGGCAGCAGCCACTCAATGTTAGTGGTGGCTGTTTAACAGTCTGATGGCCTTGAGATAGAAGCTGTTTTTCAGTCTCTCGGTCCCAGCTTTGATGCACCTGTACTGACCTCGCCTTCTGGATGATAGCGGGGTGAATAGGCAGTGGCTCGGGTGGTTGATGTCCTTGATGATCTTTATGGCCTTCCTGTAACATCGGGTGGTGTAGGTGTCCTGGAGGGCAGGTAGTTTGCCCCCGGTGATGCGTTGTGCAGACCTCACTACCCTCTGGAGAGCCTTACGGTTGAGGGCGGAGCAGTTGCCATACCAGGCGGTGATACAGCCCGCCAGGATGCTCTCGATTGTGCATCTGTAGAAGTTTGTGAGTGCTTTTGGTGACAAGCCGAATTTCTTCAGCGTCCTGAGGTTGAAGAGGCGCTGCTGCGCATTCTTCACGATGCTGTCTGTGTGAGTGGACCAATTCAGTTTGTCTGTGATGTGTATGCCGAGGAACTTAAAACTTGCTACCCTCTCCACTACTGTTCCATCGATGTGGATAGGGGGGTGTTCCCTCTGCTGTTTCCCAAAGTCCACAATCATCTCCTTAGTTTTGTTGACGTTGAGTGTGAGGTTATTTTCCTGACACCACACTCCGAGGGCCCTCACCTCCTCCCTGTAGGCCGTCTCGTCGTTGTTGGTAATCAAGCCTACCACTGTTGTGTCGTCCGCAAACTTGATGATTGAGTTGGAGGCGTGCGTGGCCACGCAGTCGTGGGTGAACAGGGAGTACAGGAGAGGGCTCAGAACGCACCCTTGTGGGGCCCCAGTGTTGAGGATCAGCGGGAGGAGATGTTGTTGCCTACCCTCACCACCTGGGGCGGCCCGTCAGGAAGTCCAGTACCCAGTTGCACAGGGCGGGGTCGAGACCCAGGGTCTCGAGCTTGATGACGAGCTTGGAGGGTACTATGGTGTTGAATGCCGAGCTGTAGTCAATGAACAGCATTCTCACATAGGTATTCCTCTTGTCCAGATGGGTTAGGGCAGTGTGCAGTGTGGTTGAGATTGCATCGTCTGTGGACCTATTTGGGCGGTAAGCAAATTGGAGTGGGTCTAGGGTGTCAGGTAGGGTGGAGGTGATATGTTCCTTGACTAGTCTCTCAAAGCACTTCATGATGACGGAAGTGAGTGCTACGGGGCGGTAGTCGTTTAGCTCAGTTACCTTAGCTTTCTTGGGAACAGGAACAATGGTGGCCCTCTTGAAGCATGTGGGAACAGCAGACTGGTATAGGGATTGATTGAATATGTCCGTAAACACACCGGCCAGCTGGTCTGCGCATGCTCTGAGGGCGCGGCTGGGGATGCCGTCTGGGCCTGCAGCCTTGCGAGGGTTAACACGTTTAAATGTCTTACTCACCTTGGCTGCAGTGAAGGAGAGACCGCATGTTTTCGTTGCAGGCCGTGTCAGTGGCACTGTATTGTCCTCAAAGCGGGCAAAAAAGTTATTTAGTCTGCCTGGGAGCAAGACATCCTGGTCCGTGACTGGGCTGGATTTCTTCTTGTAGTCCGTGATTGACTGTAGACCCTGCCACATGCCTCTTGTGTCTGAGATTCTACTTTGTCTCTGTACTGACGCTTAGCTTGTTTGATAGCCTTGCGGAGGGAATTGCTGCACTGTTTGTATTCGGTCATGTTACCAGTCACCTTGCCCTGATTAAAAGCAGTGGTTCGCGCTTTCAGTTTCACGCGAATGCTGCCATCAATCCACGGTTTCTGGTTAGGGAATGTTTTAATCGTTGCTATGGGAACGACATCTTCAACGCACGTTCTAATGAACTCGCACACCGAATCAGCGTATTCGTCAATGTTGTTATCTGACGCAATACGAAACATATCCCAGTCCACGTGATGGAAGCAGTCTTGGAGTGTGGAGTCAGCTTGGTCGGACCAGCGTTGGACAGACCTCAGCGTGGGAGCTTCTATTTTTAGTTTCTGCCTGTAGGCAGGGATCAACAAAATGGAGTCGTGGTCAGCTTTTCCGAAGGGGGCGGGGAAGGGCCTTATATGCGTCGCAGAAGTTAGAGTAACAATGATCCAAGGTTTTTCCACCCCTGGTTGCGCAATCGATATGCTGATAAAATTTAGGGAGTCTTGTTTTCAGATTAGCCTTGTTAAAATCCCCAGCTACAATGAATGCAGCCTCCGGATAAATGGATTCCAGTTTGCAAAGAGTCAAATAAAGTTCGTTCAGAGCCATCGATGTGTCTGCTTGGGGGGGGATATATACGGCTGTGATTATAGTCGAAGAGAATTCTCTTGGTAGATAATGAGGTCAACATTTGATTGTGAGGAATTCTAAATCAGGTGAACAGAAGGATTTGAGTTCCTGTATGTTTCTTCCATCACACCATGTCTCGTTAGCCATAAGGCATACGCCCCCGCCCCTCTTCTTACCAGAAAGATGTTTGTTTCTGTCGGCGCGATGAGTGGAGAAACCCGCTGGCTGCACCGCCTCCGATAGCGTCTCTCCAGTGAGCCATGTTTCCGTGAAGCAAAGAACGTTACAGTCTCTGATGTCCCTCTGGAATGCTACCCTTGCTCGGATTTCATCAACCTTGTTGTCAAGAGACTGGACATTGGCGAGAACAATGCTAGGGAGTGGTGCACGATGTGCCCGTCTCCAGAGTCTGACCAGAAGACCGCCTCGTTTCCCTCTTTTACGGAGTCGGTTTTTTGGGTCGCCGCATGGGATCCATTCCGTTGTCCTGGTTGAAAGGCAGAACACAGGATCCGCGTTGCGAAAATCATATTCTTGGTCGTACTGATGGTGAGTTGACGCTGATCCTATATTCAGTAGTTCTTCTCGACTGTATGTAATGAAACCTAAGATGACCTGGGATACTAATGTAAGAAATAACACGTAAAAAAACAAAAAACTGCATAGTTTCCTAGGAACGCGAAGCGAGGCGGCCATCTCTGTCGGCGCCAGAAGTTTGAGAGGAAACACTGTGAAATGAATGTAGGAGAATATAACACATTAGAGCTGGTAGTTGCTGTTAATGGAAATCACATTTCCACAATGACTATTAATATTGATCCCTTATTGCTGTTGGTCCCACCATTTTGTTTATATGCATACTTTGACAATGTAAGTCATTTAACTTGCCATGTCAATAAAGTCTATTGAATTGAATTGCAAGACAGAGAGACAGTTGGGGCAGAGGTAGAACAAGCTGAACCTAGATGTGAGGTTAGGGGTAACATCTCTACTCCATGACTCACTGGTGTAAATCCCATCCATGACCTCCCACATCTCAGTCATCCACCCATCCACGCAGAGCTGTTCTGGAGGCTATAAGGAGAGACCAGAGTCATCCCTATTTAACTCCTCTGGAATGTAGAGAACAAAGAGAAGCCTGGAGGTGTTCTAAGAATGGATCTGCAAACAAAACCACACACACACACACACAGCCGGGGGGAGAGGAAGGAATTCTACAGAGGAAAAATGGATTTGCCTTAAACCTGTAATTACACACACACACATCCCCGCACACACACACACACCATAACTGAACTACGAAGCTATCTGCTAAACCAGGGTTCCCAAACTGGTGGCCCATGGCCCGAATTTGGCCTGAAGGGTGATTTCATTTTGTATTGTATTTTTTATGTTGGACAAAGAAGACTGTAAAAACTCTTATTTAAAAAATGTGATTTTACTTCCATTTTGGAAATCTGTTCCAACGTATTCCCACACGTAATACAGAGATACTGTGATCATATACACATGTAAGCAAGGCTTGAAATGATTATGTTCTAGTCAGATATTATATCTGTATGGGCTTCTTGCTGTCAATTTGCAGTCTACAAATGATGTATAATTATGTTCAGGCCCCCTGACCGTTCTGTCCACTCAAGACAGAAATTGTCCCTCGGCTGAATCTATAGTTGATGATCCCTGTACTAAACTTTATCTGACACACCATTCATACCAAACTGCTGCCTAACTATGTTTAAATTAGACACTTTCTACGTGACTCAGATCACTAAACAGCAGTTTGAATTTGAACAACTTTCAACCGCTTGGTTTAGCCTGAAGCCAATCTAAAACCTCACATCAATCTACACAACCCCTTTTATTGTGTTTTACCAGCTCCTCCCTCCCCTCTCCATCCCTCCCTCTGTCTTTCCCTCGCCAGATTGGTTGGGAACCCCAGTTGCTAAAAAGACAGAAGTGTGTGCATGTGGGTCTCTGTGCGTTTATGAACAGATGTGTGTGTGAGAGAGAGAGTGTGTGTGTGTGTATGATTTGCCCTGCAGTTTGTTTGTTTACCCTAACAGGCAGTAGCAGAGCCGGAGACTGCAGGCTGGAGCAGCAGCTTCCTGTAGGCTTTCGAGGAAGGGAGAGGGGATGTTTGGTGCCATCGCCCCAGGGAGAGGTGTCAAGGCCAGAGCTCCGTGGCGTGCTGCCTGGTGACACCCGGAGACCCAGAACTGGGCACACACACACACACACACACACACACACACACATACACACACACACACAGACACACGTCGCCTTGCTGTTACCACCAGGGGTTACCCTAGCGTACTGTGGAAGCCCTGCAAAGGTCTATCACATGAAACACAGTATAGGTATCTGAAGATGACAAAGAGCAGATATGGCTGATCTAGCCAAGACTCTGAAAATATGATGATACTGCCATGTGCCCTACATTGTTATGTGCACTACTATGACATGTACACTACTATGTCATGTTCACCGACAGAGAGAGACTGATGAGCTACTCAAAGAAAAGTTCAAAGTTCAAATGATGGATTTGCTGGATTTTCCTTTTTTAGAAAGACCTGACATCTCACTCAAAGGGCTGCCACTATAACATCTCTGTATCCTTCCTCTATATGCTGTTCCAGACACACACAGGGCTGCCAGTATAACATCTCTGTATCCCTCCTCTATATGCTGTTCCAGACACACACAGGGCTGCCAGTATAACATCTCTGTATCCCTCCTCTATAAGCTGTTCCAGACACACACACTGGGCTGTCAGTATAACATCTCTATATCCTTCCTCTATATGCTGTTCCCGACACACACACAGAGCTGCCACTATAACATCTCTGTATCCTTCCTCTATATGCTGTTCCAGACACACACACTGGGCTGTCAGTATAACATCTCTGTATCCTTCCTCTATATGCTGTTCCAGACACACACACAGGGCTGCCAGTATAACATCTCTGTATCCTTCCTCTATATGCTGTTCCAGACACACACACAGGGCTGCCACTATAACATCTCTGTATCCTTCCTCTATATGCTGTTCCAGACACACACACTGGGCTGTCAGTATAACATCTCTGTATCCTTCCTCTATATGCTGTTCCAGACACACTGGGCTGTCAGTATAACATCTCTGTATCCTTCCTCTATATGCTGTTCCAGACACACACAGGGCTGCCACTATAACATCTCTGTATTCCTCCTCTATATGCTGTTCCAGACACACAGGGCTGTCACTATAACATCTCTGTATCCTTCCTCTATATGCTGTTCCAGACTCACACACAGGGCTGCCAGTATAACATCTCTGTATCCTTCCTCTATATGCTGTTCCAGACTCACACACTGGGCTGTCAGTATAACATCTCTGTATCCTTCCTCTATATGCTGTTCCAGACACACACTGGGCTGTCAGTATAACATCTCTGTATCCTTCCTCTATATGCTGTTCCAGACACACTGGGCTGTCAGTATAACATCTCTGTATCCTTCCTCTATATGCTGTTCCAGACACACACAGGGCTGCCACTATAACATCTCTGTATTCCTCCTCTATATGCTGTTCCAGACACACAGGGCTGTCACTATAACATCTCTGTATCCTTCCTCTATATGCTGTTCCAGACTCACACACAGGGCTGCCAGTATAACATCTCTGTATCCTTCCTCTATATGCTGTTCCAGACTCACACACTGGGCTGTCAGTATAACATCTCTGTATCCTTCCTCTATATGCTGTTCCAGACACACACACAGGGCTGCCACTATAACATCTCTGTATCCCTTCTCTATATGCTGTTCCAGACACACACACAGGGCTGCCACTATAACATCTCTGTATCCCTTCTCTATATGCTGTTCCAGACACACACACAGGGCTGTCAGTATAACATCTCTGTATCCTTCCTCTATATGCTGTTCCAGACACACACAGGGCTGTCAGTATAACATCTCTGTATCCTTCCTCTATATGCTGTTCCAGACACACTGGGCTGTCAGTATAACATCTCTGTATCCTTCCTCTATATGCTGTTCCAGACACACACAGGGCTGCCACTATAACATCTCTGTATTCCTCCTCTATATGCTGTTCCAGACACACAGGGCTGTCACTATAACATCTCTGTATCCTTCCTCTATATGCTGTTCCAGACACACACACAGGGCTGTCACTATAACATCTCTGTATCCCTCCTCTATATGCTGTTCCAGACTCACACACAGGGCTGTCAGTATAACATCTCTGTATCCTTCCTCTATATGCTGTTCCAGACACACACACAGAGCTGTCACTATAACATCTCTGTATCCCTTCTCTATATGCTGTTCCAGACACACACAGGGCTGCCAGTATAACATCTCTGTATCCTTCCTCTATATGCTGTTACAGACACACACACAGGGCTGCCAGTATAACATCTCTGTATCCCTTCTCTATATGCTGTTCCAGACACACACAGGGCTGTCACTATAACATCTCTGTATCCCTTCTCTATATGCTGTTCCAGACACACACACAGGGCTGCCAGTATAACATCTCTGTATCCCTTCTCTATATGCTGTTCCAGACACACACACAGGGCTGCCAGTATAACATCTCTGTATCCTTCCTCTATATGCTGTTCCAGACACACACACAGGGCTGCCAGTATAACATCTCTGTATCCCTTCTCTATATGCTGTTCCAGACACACACAGGGCTGCCAGTATAACATCTCTGTATCCCTCCTCTATATGCTGTTCCAGACACACACAGGGCTGCCAGTATAACATCTCTGTATCCCTCCTCTATAAGCTGTTCCAGACACACACACTGGGCTGTCAGTATAACATCTCTGTATCCTTCCTCTATATGCTGTTCCAGACACACACACAGAGCTGCCACTATAACATCTCTGTATCCTTCCTCTATATGCTGTTCCAGACACATACACTGGGCTGTCAGTATAACATCTCTGTATCCTTCCTCTATATGCTGTTCCAGACACACACACAGGGCTGCCAGTATAACATCTCTGTATCCTTCCTCTATATGCTGTTCCAGACACACACACAGGGCTGCCACTATAACATCTCTGTATTCCTCCTCTATATGCTGTTCCAGACACACAGGGCTGTCACTATAACATCTCTGTATCCTTCCTCTATATGCTGTTCCAGACACACACACAGGGCTGCCACTATAACATCTCTGTATTCCTCCTCTATATGCTGTTCCAGACACACAGGGCTGTCACTATAACATCTCTGTATCCTTCCTCTATATGCTGTTCCAGACTCACACACAGGGCTGCCAGTATAACATCTCTGTATCCTTCCTCTATATGCTGTTCCAGACTCCACACTGGGCTGTCAGTATAACATCTCTGTATCCTTCCTCTATATGCTGTTCCAGACACACACACAGGGCTGCCACTATAACAGCTCTGTATCCCTTCTCTATATGCTGTTCCAGACACACACACAGGGCTGTCAGTATAACATCTCTGTATCCTTCCTCTATATGCTGTTCCAGACACACACAGGGCTGTCAGTATAACATATCTGTATCCTTCCTCTATATGCTGTTCCAGACACACTGGGCTGTCAGTATAACATCTCTGTATCCTTCCTCTATATGCTGTTCCAGACACACACAGGGCTGCCACTATAACATCTCTGTATTCCTCCTCTATATGCTGTTCCAGACTCACACACAGGGCTGTCACTATAACATCTCTGTATCCTTCCTCTATATGCTGTTCCAGACTCACACACAGGGCTGCCAGTATAACATCTCTGTATCATTCCTCTATATGCTGTTCCAGACACACACACAGGGCTGCCAGTATAACATCTCTGTATCCCTTCTCTATATGCTGTTCCAGACACACACACAGGTCTGTCACTATAACATCTCTGTATCCTTCCTCTATATGCTGTTCCAGACACACACACAGGGCTGCCAGTATAACATCTATGTATCCCTTCTCTATATGCTGTTCCAGACACACACAGGGCTGCCAGTATAACATCTCTGTATCCCTCCTCTATATGCTGTTCCAGACACACACAGGGCTGCCAGTATAACATCTCTGTATCCCTCCTCTATATGCTGTTCCAGAGACACACAGGGCTGCCAGTATAACATCTCTGTATCCCTCCTCTATAAGCTGTTCCAGACACACACACTGGGCTGTCAGTATAACATCTCTGTATCCTTCCTCTATATGCTGTTCCAGACACACACACAGAGCTGCCACTATAACATCTCTGTATCCTTCCTCTATATGCTGTTCCAGACACACACACTGGGCTGTCAGTATAACATCTCTGTATCCTTCCTCTATATGCTGTTCCAGACACACACACAGGGCTGCCAGTATAACATCTCTGTATCCTTCCTCTATATGCTGTTCCAGACACACACACAGGGCTGCCACTATAACATCTCTGTATCCTTCCTCTATATGCTATTCCAGACACACACACAGGGCTGTCAGTATAACATCTCTGTATCCTTCCTCTATATGCTGTTCCAGACACACACACTGGGCTGTCAGTATAACATCTCTGTATCCTTCCTCTATATGCTGTTCCAGACACACACACTGGGCTGTCAGTATAACATCTCTGTATCCTTCCTCTATATGCTGTTCCAGACACACAGGGCTGTCAGTATAACATCTCTGTATCCTTCCTCTATATGCTGTTCCAGACACACACAGGGCTGCCACTATAACATCTCTGTATTCCTCCTCTATATGCTGTTCCAGACTCACACACAGGGCTGTCAGTATAACATCTCTGTATCCTTCCTCTATATGCTGTTCCAGACACACACACAGAGCTGTCACTATAACATCTCTGTATCCCTTCTCTATATGCTGTTCCAGACACACACAGGGCTGCCAGTATAACATCTCTGTATCCTTCCTCTATATGCTGTTACAGACACACACACAGGGCTGCCAGTATAACATCTCTGTATCCCTTCTCTATATGCTGTTCCAGACACACACAGGGCTGTCACTATAACATCTCTGTATCCCTTCTCTATATGCTGTTCCAGACACACACACAGGGCTGCCAGTATAACATCTCTGTATCCCTTCTCTATATGCTGTTCCAGACACACACACAGGTCTGTCACTATAACATCTCTGTATCCTTCCTCTATATGCTGTTCCAGACACACACACAGGGCTGCCAGTATAACATCTCTGTATCCTTCCTCTATATGCTGTTCCAGACACACACACAGGGCTGCCAGTATAACATCTCTGTATCCCTTCTCTATATGCTGTTCCAGACACACACAGGGCTGCCAGTATAACATCTCTGTATCCCTCCTCTATATGCTGTTCCAGACACACACAGGGCTGCCAGTATAACATCTCTGTATCCCTCCTCTATAAGCTGTTCCAGACACACACACTGGGCTGTCAGTATAACATCTCTGTATCCTTCCTCTATATGCTGTTCCAGACACACACACAGAGCTGCCACTATAACATCTCTGTATCCTTCCTCTATATGCTGTTCCAGACACATACACTGGGCTGTCAGTATAACATCTCTGTATCCTTCCTCTATATGCTGTTCCAGACACACACACAGGGCTGCCAGTATAACATCTCTGTATCCTTCCTCTATATGCTGTTCCAGACACACACACAGGGCTGCCACTATAACATCTCTGTATTCCTCCTCTATATGCTGTTCCAGACACACAGGGCTGTCACTATAACATCTCTGTATCCTTCCTCTATATGCTGTTCCAGACACACACACAGGGCTGCCACTATAACATCTCTGTATTCCTCCTCTATATGCTGTTCCAGACACACAGGGCTGTCACTATAACATCTCTGTATCCTTCCTCTATATGCTGTTCCAGACTCACACACAGGGCTGCCAGTATAACATCTCTGTATCCTTCCTCTATATGCTGTTCCAGACTCCCACACTGGGCTGTCAGTATAACATCTCTGTATCCTTCCTCTATATGCTGTTCCAGACACACACACAGGGCTGCCACTATAACAGCTCTGTATCCCTTCTCTATATGCTGTTCCAGACACACACACAGGGCTGTCAGTATAACATCTCTGTATCCTTCCTCTATATGCTGTTCCAGACACACACAGGGCTGTCAGTATAACATATCTGTATCCTTCCTCTATATGCTGTTCCAGACACACTGGGCTGTCAGTATAACATCTCTGTATCCTTCCTCTATATGCTGTTCCAGACACACACAGGGCTGCCACTATAACATCTCTGTATTCCTCCTCTATATGCTGTTCCAGACTCACACACAGGGCTGTCACTATAACATCTCTGTATCCTTCCTCTATATGCTGTTCCAGACTCACACACAGGGCTGCCAGTATAACATCTCTGTATCATTCCTCTATATGCTGTTCCAGACACACACACAGGGCTGCCAGTATAACATCTCTGTATCCCTTCTCTATATGCTGTTCCAGACACACACACAGGTCTGTCACTATCATCTCTGTATCCTTCCTCTATATGCTGTTCCAGACACACACACAGGGCTGCCAGTATAACATCTCTGTATCCCTTCTCTATATGCTGTTCCAGACACACACAGGGCTGCCAGTATAACATCTCTGTATCCCTCCTCTATATGCTGTTCCAGACACACACAGGGCTGCCAGTATAACATCTCTGTATCCCTCCTCTATATGCTGTTCCAGACACACACAGGGCTGCCAGTATAACATCTCTGTATCCCTCCTCTATAAGCTGTTCCAGACACACACACTGGGCTGTCAGTATAACATCTCTGTATCCTTCCTCTATATGCTGTTCCAGACACACACACAGAGCTGCCACTATAACATCTCTGTATCCTTCCTCTATATGCTGTTCCAGACACACACACTGGGCTGTCAGTATAACATCTCTGTATCCTTCCTCTATATGCTGTTCCAGACACACACACAGGGCTGCCAGTATAACATCTCTGTATCCTTCCTCTATATGCTGTTCCAGACACACACACAGGGCTGCCACTATAACATCTCTGTATCCTTCCTCTATATGCTATTCCAGACACACACACAGGGCTGTCAGTATAACATCTCTGTATCCTTCCTCTATATGCTGTTCCAGACACACACACTGGGCTGTCAGTATAACATCTCTGTATCCTTCCTCTATATGCTGTTCCAGACACACACACTGGGCTGTCAGTATAACATCTCTGTATCCTTCCTCTATATGCTGTTCCAGACACACAGGGCTGTCAGTATAACATCTCTGTATCCTTCCTCTATATGCTGTTCCAGACACACACAGGGCTGCCACTATAACATCTCTGTATTCCTCCTCTATATGCTGTTCCAGACACACAGGGCTGTCACTATAACATCTCTGTATCCTTCCTCTATATGCTGTTCCAGACTCACACACAGGGCTGCCAGTATAACATCTCTGTATCCTTCCTCTATATGCTGTTCCAGACTCACACACTGGGCTGTCAGTATAACATCTCTGTATCCTTCCTCTATATGCTGTTCCAGACACACACACAGGGCTGCCACTATAACATCTCTGTATCCCTTCTCTATATGCTGTTCCAGACACACACACAGGGCTGCCACTATAACATCTCTGTATCCCTTCTCTATATGCTGTTCCAGACACACACACAGGGCTGTCAGTATAACATCTATGTATCCTTCCTCTATATGCTGTTCCAGACACACACAGGGCTGTCAGTATAACATCTCTGTATCCTTCCTCTATATGCTGTTCCAGACTCACACACAGGGCTGCCAGTATAACATCTCTGTATCCTTCCTCTATATGCTGTTCCAGACACACACTGGGCTGTCAGTATAACATCTCTGTATCCTTCCTCTATATGCTGTTCCAGACACACACACAGGGCTGCCAGTATAACATCTCTGTATCCTTCCTCTATATGCTGTTCCAGACACACACACAGGGCTGCCACTATAACATCTCTGTATCCTTCCTCTATATGCTATTCCAGACACACACACAGGGCTGTCAGTATAACATCTCTGTATCCTTCCTCTATATGCTGTTCCAGACACACACACTGGGCTGTCAGTATAACATCTCTGTATCCTTCCTCTATATGCTGTTCCAGACACACACACTGGGCTGTCAGTATAACATCTCTGTATCCTTCCTCTATATGCTGTTCCAGACACACAGGGCTGTCAGTATAACATCTCTGTATCCTTCCTCTATATGCTGTTCCAGACACACACAGGGCTGCCACTATAACATCTCTGTATTCCTCCTCTATATGCTGTTCCAGACACACAGGGCTGTCACTATAACATCTCTGTATCCTTCCTCTATATGCTGTTCCAGACTCACACACAGGGCTGCCAGTATAACATCTCTGTATCCTTCCTCTATATGCTGTTCCAGACTCACACACTGGGCTGTCAGTATAACATCTCTGTATCCTTCCTCTATATGCTGTTCCAGACACACACACAGGGCTGCCACTATAACATCTCTGTATCCCTTCTCTATATGCTGTTCCAGACACACACACAGGGCTGCCACTATAACATCTCTGTATCCCTTCTCTATATGCTGTTCCAGACACACACACAGGGCTGTCAGTATAACATCTCTGTATCCTTCCTCTATATGCTGTTCCAGACACACACAGGGCTGTCAGTATAACATCTCTGTATCCTTCCTCTATATGCTGTTCCAGACTCACACACAGGGCTGCCAGTATAACATCTCTGTATCCTTCCTCTATATGCTGTTCCAGACACACACAGGGCTGCCACTATAACATCTCTGTATTCCTCCTCTATATGCTGTTCCAGACACACAGGGCTGTCACTATAACATCTCTGTATCCTTCCTCTATATGCTGTTCCAGACTCACACACAGGGCTGCCAGTATAACATCTCTGTATCCTTCCTCTATATGCTGTTCCAGACTCACACACTGGGCTGCCACTATAACATCTCTGTATCCCTTCTCTATATGCTGTTCCAGACACACACACAGGGCTGTCACTATAACATCTCTGTATCCCTCCTCTATATGCTGTTCCAGACTCACACACAGGGCTGTCACTATAACATCTCTGTATCCTTCCTCTATATGCTGTTCCAGACACACACACAGAGCTGTCACTATAACATCTCTGTATCCCTTCTCTATATGCTGTTCCAGACACACACAGGGCTGCCAGTATAACATCTCTGTATCCTTCCTCTATATGCTGTTCCAGACACACACACAGGGCTGCCAGTATAACATCTCTGTATCCCTTCTCTATATGCTGTTCCAGACACACACAGGGCTGTCACTATAACATCTCTGTATCCTTCCTCTATATGCTGTTCCAGACACACACACAGGGCTGCCAGTATAACATCTCTGTATCCCTTCTCTATATGCTGTTCCAGACACACACACAGGTCTGTCACTATAACATCTCTGTATCCTTCCTCTATATGCTGTTCCAGACACACACACAGGGCTGCCAGTATAACATCTCTGTATCCTTCCTCTATATGCTGTTCCAGACACACACACAGGGCTGCCAGTATAACATCTCTGTATCCCTTCTCTATATGCTGTTCCAGACACACACAGGGCTGCCAGTATAACATCTCTGTATCCCTCCTCTATATGCTGTTCCAGACACACACAGGGCTGCCAGTAAAACATCTCTGTATCCCTCCTCTATAAGCTGTTCCAGACACACACACTGGGCTGTCAGTATAACATCTCTGTATCCTTCCTCTATATGCTGTTCCAGACACACACACAGAGCTGCCACTATAACATCTCTGTATCCTTCCTCTATATGCTGTTCCAGACACACACACTGGGCTGTCAGTATAACAGCTCTGTATCCTTCCTCTATATGCTGTTCCAGACACACACACAGGGCTGCCAGTATAACATCTCTGTATCCTTCCTCTATATGCTGTTCCAGACACACACACAGGGCTGCCACTATAACATCTCTGTATCCTTCCTCTATATGCTATTCCAGACACACACACAGGGCTGTCAGTATAACATCTCTGTATCCTTCCTCTATATGCTGTTCCAGACACACACACAGGGCTGCCAGTATAACATCTCTGTATCCCTCCTCTATATGCTGTTCCAGACACACACACTGGGCTGTCAGTATAACATCTCTGTATCCTTCCTCTATATGCTGTTCCAGACACACTGGGCTGTCAGTATAACATCTCTGTATCCTTCCTCTATATGCTGTTCCAGACACACACAGGGCTGCCACTATACCATCTCTGTATTCCTCCTCTATATGCTGTTCCAGACACACAGGGCTGTCACTATAACATCTCTGTATCCTTCCTCTATATGCTGTTCCAGACACACACAGGGCTGTCACTATAACATCTCTGTATCCTTCCTCTATATGCTGTTCCAGACTCACACACAGGGCTGCCAGTATAACATCTCTGTATCCTTCCTCTATATGCTGTTCCAGACTCACACACTGGGCTGTCAGTATAACATCTCTGTATCCCTCCTCTATATGCTGTTCCAGACACACAGGGCTGTCACTATAACATCTCTGTATCCTTCCTCTATATGCTGTTCCAGACACACAGGGCTGTCAGTATAACATCTCTGTATCCTTCCTCTATATGCTGTTCCAGACACACACAGGGCTGCCACTATAACATCTCTGTATTCCTCCTCTATATGCTGTTCCAGACACACAGGGCTATCACTATAACATCTCTGTATCCTTCCTCTATATGCTGTTCCAGACTCACACACAGGGCTGCCAGTATAACATCTCTGTATCCTTCCTCTATATGCTGTTCCAGACTCACACACTGGGCTGTCAGTATAACATCTCTGTATCCTTCCTCTATATGCTGTTCCAGACACACACACAGGGCTGCCACTATAACATCTCTGTATCCCTTCTCTATATGCTGTTCCAGACACACACACAGGGCTGCCACTATAACATCTCTGTATCCCTTCTCTATATGCTGTTCCAGACACACACACAGGGCTGTCAGTATAACATCTCTGTATCCTTCCTCTATATGCTGTTCCAGACACACACAGGGCTGTCAGTATAACATCTCTGTATCCTTCCTCTATATGCTGTTCCAGACTCACACACAGGGCTGCCAGTATAACATCTCTGTATCCTTCCTCTATATGCTGTTCCAGACACACACAGGGCTGCAACTATAACATCTCTGTATTCCTCCTCTATATGCTGTTCCAGACACACAGGGCTGTCACTATAACATCTCTGTATCCTTCCTCTATATGCTGTTCCAGACTCACACACTGGGCTGCCACTATAACATCTCTGTATCCCTTCTCTATATGCTGTTCCAGACACACACACAGGGCTGTCACTATAACATCTCTGTATCCCTCCTCTATATGCTGTTCCAGACTCACACACAGGGCTGTCACTATAACATCTCTGTATCCTTCCTCTATATGCTGTTCCAGACACACACACAGGGCTGTCACTATAACATCTCTGTATCCCTTCTCTATATGCTGTTCCAGACACACACAGGGCTGCCAGTATAACATCTCTGTATCCTTCCTCTATATGCTGTTCCAGACACACACACAGGGCTGCCAGTATAACATCTCTGTATCCCTTCTCTATATGCTGTTCCAGACACACACAGGGCTGTCACTATAACATCTCTGTATCCCTCCTCTATATGCTGTTCCAGACACACACAGGGCTGCCAGTATAACATCTCTGTATCCCTTCTCTATATGCTGTTCCAGACACACACACAGGTCTGTCACTATAACATCTCTGTATCCTTCCTCTATATGCTGTTCCAGACACACAGGGCTGTCACTATAACATCTCTGTATCCTTCCTCTATATGCTGTTCCAGACACACACACAGGGCTGCCACTATAACATCTCTGTATTCCTCCTCTATATGCTGTTCCAGACACACAGGGCTGTCACTATAACATCTCTGTATCCTTCCTCTATATGCTGTTCCAGACACACACAGGGCTGTCACTATAACATCTCTGTATCCTTCCTCTATATGCTGTTCCAGACACACACACAGGGCTGCCAGTATAACATCTCTGTATCCTTCCTCTATATGCTGTTCCAGACACACACACTGGGCTGTCAGTATAACATCTCTGTATCCTTCCTCTATATGCTGTTCCAGACACACACACAGGGCTGCCACTATAACATCTCTGTATCCCTTCTCTATATGCTGTTCCAGACACACACACAGGGCTGCCACTATAACATCTCTGTATCCCTTCTCTATATGCTGTTCCAGACACACACACAGGGCTGTCAGTATAACATCTCTGTATCCTTCCTCTATATGCTGTTCCAGACACACACAGGGCTGTCAGTATAACATATCTGTATCCTTCCTCTATATGCTGTTCCAGACACACTGGGCTGTCAGTATAACATCTCTGTATCCTTCCTCTATATGCTGTTCCAGACACACACAGGGCTGCCACTATAACATCTCTGTATTCCTCCTCTATATGCTGTTCCAGACTCACACACAGGGCTGTCACTATAACATCTCTGTATCCTTCCTCTATATGCTGTTCCAGACTCACACACAGGGCTGCCAGTATAACATCTCTGTATCCTTCCTCTATATGCTGTTCCAGACTCACACACAGGGCTGCCAGTATAACACACTATATGCTGTTCCAGACACACACACAGGTCTGTCACTATAACATCTCTGTATCCTTCCTCTATATGCTGTTCCAGACACACACACAGGGCTGCCAGTATAACATCTCTGTATCCCTTCTCTATATGCTGTTCCAGACACACACAGGGCTGCCAGTATAACATCTCTGTATCCTCCTCTATATGCTGTTCCAGACACACACAGGGCTGCCAGTATAACATCTCTGTATCCTTCCTCTATATGCTGTTCCAGACACACACAGGGCTGCCAGTATAACATCTCTGTATCCTCCTCTATAAGCTGTTCCAGACACACACACTGGGCTGTCAGTATAACATCTCTGTATCCTTCCTCTATATGCTGTTCCAGACACACACACAGAGCTGCCACTATACCATCTCTGTATCCTTCCTCTATATGCTGTTCCAGACACACACACTGGGCTGTCAGTATAACATCTCTGTATCCTTCCTCCATATGCTGTTCCAGACACACAGGGCTGTCAGTATAACATCTCTGTATCCTTCCTCTATATGCTGTTCCAGACACACACACAGGGCTGTCACTATAACATCTCTGTATCCTTCCTCTATATGCTGTTCCAGACACACACACAGGGCTGTCAGTATAACATCTCTGTATCCTTCCTCTATATGCTGTTCCAGACACACACACAGGGCTGCCAGTATAACATCTCTGTATCCTTCCTCTATATGCTGTTCCAGACACACACAGGGCTGTCAGTATAACATCTCTGTATCCTTCCTCTATATGCTGTTCCAGACACACAGGGCTGTCAGTATAACATCTCTGTATCCTTCCTCTATATGCTGTTCCAGACACACACAGGGCTGCCACTATAACATCTCTGTATTCCTCCTCTATATGCTGTTCCAGACACACAGGGCTGTCACTATAACATCTCTGTATCCTTCCTCTATATGCTGTTCCAGACTCACACACAGGGCTGCCAGTATAACATCTCTGTATCCTTCCTCTATATGCTGTTCCAGACTCACACACTGGGCTGTCAGTATAACATCTCTGTATCCTTCCTCTATATGCTGTTCCAGACACACACACAGGGCTGCCACTATAACATCTCTGTATCCCTTCTCTATATGCTGTTCCAGACACACACACAGGGCTGTCACTATAACATCTCTGTATCCCTTCTCTATATGCTGTTCCAGACACACACACAGGGCTGTCAGTATAACATCTCTGTATCCTTCCTCTATATGCTGTTCCAGACACACACAGGGCTGTCAGTATAACATCTCTGTATCCCTTCTCTATATGCTGTTCCAGACACACACAGGGCTGCCAGTATAACATCTCTGTATCCCTCCTCTATATGCTGTTCCAGACACACACAGGGCTGCCAGTAAAACATCTCTGTATCCCTCCTCTATATGCTGTTCCAGACACACACAGGGCTGTCAGTATAACATCTCTGTATCCCTTCTCTATATGCTGTTCCAGACACACACAGGGCTGCCAGTATAACATCTCTGTATCCCTCCTCTATATGCTGTTCCAGACACACACACAGAGCTGCCACTATAACATCTCTGTATCCTTCCTCTATATGCTGTTCCAGACACACACACTGGGCTGTCAGTATAACAGCTCTGTATCCTTCCTCTATATGCTGTTCCAGACACACACACAGGGCTGCCAGTATAACATCTCTGTATCCTTCCTCTATATGCTGTTCCAGACACACACACAGGGCTGTCAGTATAACATCTCTGTATCCTTCCTCTATATGCTATTCCAGACACACAGGGCTGTCACTATAACATCTCTGTATCCTTCCTCTATATGCTGTTCCAGACACACACACAGGGCTGTCAGTATAACATCTCTGTATCCTTCCTCTATATGCTGTTCCAGACACACACTGGGCTGTCAGTATAACATCTCTGTATCCTTCTCTATATGCTGTTCCAGACACACACAGGGCTGTCAGTATAACATCTCTGTATCCCTCCTCTATATGCTGTTCCAGACACACAGGGCTGCCAGTATAACATCTCTGTATCCCTCCTCTATATGCTGTTCCAGACACACACAGGGCTGTCAGTATAACATCTCTGTATCCTTCCTCTATATGCTGTTCCAGACACACACAGGGCTGCCAGTATAACATCTCTGTATCCCTCCTCTATATGCTGTTCCAGACACACACACAGAGCTGCCACTATAACATCTCTGTATCCTTCTCTATATGCTGTTCCAGACACACACACTGGGCTGTCAGTATAACAGCTCTGTATCCTTCCTCTATATGCTGTTCCAGACACACACACAGGGCTGCCAGTATAACATCTCTGTATCCTTCCTCTATATGCTGTTCCAGACACACACACAGGGCTGCCAGTATAACATCTCTGTATCCTTCCTCTATATGCTGTTCCAGACACACACACAGGGCTGCAACTATAACATCTCTGTATCCTTCCTCTATATGCTGTTCCAGACACACACACTGGGCTGTCAGTATAACATCTCTGTATCCTTCCTCTATATGCTGTTCCAGACACACTGGGCTGCCAGTATAACATCTCTGTATCCTTCCTCTATATGCTGTTCCAGACACACACACAGGGCTGCCAGTATAACATCTCTGTATCCTTCCTCTATATGCTGTTCCAGACTCACACACAGGGCTGTCACTATAACATCTCTGTATCCTTCCTCTATATGCTGTTCCAGACACACACACAGGGCTGTCAGTATAACATCTCTGTATCCTTCCTCTATATGCTGTTCCAGACACACACACTGGGCTGTCAGTATAACATCTCTGTATCCTTCCTCTATATGCTGTTCCAGACACACTGGGCTGTTATAACATCTCTGTATCCTTCCTCTATATGCTGTTCCACACACACAGGGCTGCCACTATAACATCTCTGTATTCCTCCTCTATATGCTGTTCCAGACACACAGGGCTGTCACTATAACATCTCTGTATCCTTCCTCTATATGCTGTTCCAGACACACACAGGGCTGTCACTATAACATCTCTGTATCCTTCCTCTATATGCTGTTCCAGACACACACACAGGGCTGCCAGTATAACATCTCTGTATCCTTCCTCTATATGCTGTTCCAGACTCACACACTGGGCTGTCAGTATAACATCTCTGTATCCTTCCTCTATATGCTGTTCCAGACACACAGGGCTGTCACTATAACATCTCTGTATCCTTCCTCTATATGCTGTTCCAGACACACAGGGCTGTCAGTATAACATCTCTGTATCCTTCCTCTATATGCTGTTCCAGACACACACAGGGCTGCCACTATAACATCTCTGTATTCCTCCTCTATATGCTGTTCCAGACACACAGGGCTATCACTATAACATCTCTGTATCCTTCCTCTATATGCTGTTCCAGACTCACACACAGGGCTGCCAGTATAACATCTCTGTATCCTTCCTCTATATGCTGTTCCAGACTCACACACAGGGCTGTCAGTATAACATCTCTGTATCCTTCCTCTATATGCTGTTCCAGACACACACACAGGGCTGCCACTATAACATCTCTGTATCCCTTCTCTATATGCTGTTCCAGACACACACACAGGGCTGCCACTATAACATCTCTGTATCCCTTCTCTATATGCTGTTCCAGACACACACACAGGGCTGTCAGTATACCATCTCTGTATCCTTCCTCTATATGCTGTTCCAGACACACACAGGGCTGTCAGTATAACATCTCTGTATCCTTCCTCTATATGCTGTTCCAGACTCACACACAGGGCTGCCAGTATAACATCTCTGTATCCTCTATATGCTGTTCCAGACACACACAGGGCTCTATAACATCTCTGCTGTTCCAGACACACAGGGCTGTCACTATAACATCTCTGTATCCTTCCTCTATATGCTGTTCCAGACTCACACACAGGGCTGCCAGTATAACATCTCTGTATCCTTCCTCTATATGCTGTTCCAGACTCACACACTGGGCTGCCACTATAACATCTCTGTATCCCTTCTCTATATGCTGTTCCAGACACACACACAGGGCTGTCACTATAACATCTCTGTATCCCTCCTCTATATGCTGTTCCAGACTCACACACAGGGCTGTCACTATAACATCTCTGTATCCTTCCTCTATATGCTGTTCCAGACACACACACAGGGCTGCCAGTATAACATCTCTGTATCCCTTCTCTATATGCTGTTCCAGACACACACAGGGCTGCCAGTATAACATCTCTGTATCCTTCCTCTATATGCTGTTCCAGACACACACACAGGGCTGCCAGTATAACATCTCTGTATCCCTTCTCTATATGCTGTTCCAGACACACACAGGGCTGTCACTATAACATCTCTGTATCCCTCCTCTATATGCTGTTCCAGACACACACACAGGGCTGCCAGTATAACATCTCTGTATCCCTTCTCTATATGCTGTTCCAGACACACACACAGGTCTGTCACTATAACATCTCTGTATCCTTCCTCTATATGCTGTTCCAGACACACACACAGGGCTGCCAGTATAACATCTCTGTATCCTTCCTCTATATGCTGTTTCCAGATTCCTCCTCATGCTGTTCCAGACACACAGGGCTGTCACTATAACATCTCTGTATCCTTCCTCTATATGCTGTTCCAGACTCACACACAGGGCTGCCAGTATAACATCTCTGTCTCCTTCCTCTATATGCTGTTCCAGACTCACCGACTGGGCTGCCACTATAACATCTCTGTATCCCTTCTCTATATGCTGTTCCAGACACACACACAGGGCTGTCACTATAACATCTCTGTATCCCTCCTCTATATGCTGTTCCAGACACACACACAGGGCTGTCACTATAACATCTCTGTATCCTTCCTCTATATGCTGTTCCAGACACACAGGGCTGTCACTATAACATCTCTGTATCCTTCCTCTATATGCTGTTCCAGACTCACACACAGGGCTGCCAGTATAACATCTCTGTATCCTTCCTCTATATGCTGTTCCAGACACACACACAGGGCTGTCAGTATAACATCTCTGTATCCTTCCTCTATATGCTGTTCCAGACACACACACAGGGCTGTCAGTATAACATCTCTGTATTCCTCCTCTATATGCTGTTCCAGACACACACACTGGGCTGTCAGTATAACATCTCTGTATCCCTCCTCTATATGCTGTTCCAGACACAAAGGGCTGTCACTATAACATCTCTGTATCCTTCCTCTATATGCTGTTCCAGACACACACACTGGGCTGTCAGTATAACATCTCTGTATCCTTCCTCCATATGCTGTTCCAGACACACACACAGGGCTGCCAGTATAACATCTCTGTATCCCTCCTCTATATGCTGTTCCAGACACACACACAGGGCTGCCAGTATAACATCTCTGTATCCCTTCTCTATATGCTGTTCCAGACACACACACAGGTCTGTCACTATAACATCTCTGTATCCTTCCTCTATATGCTGTTCCAGACACACACACAGGGCTGCCAGTATAACATCTCTGTATCCCTTCTCTATATGCTGTTCCAGACACACACAGGGCTGCCAGTATAACATCTCTGTATCCCTCCTCTATATGCTGTTCCAGACACACACAGGGCTGCCAGTATAACATCTCTGTATCCCTCCTCTATATGCTGTTCCAGACACACACACAGGGCTGCCAGTATAACATCTCTGTATCCCTCCTCTATAAGCTGTTCCAGACACACACACTGGGCTGTCAGTATAACATCTCTGTATCCTTCCTCTATATGCTGTTCCAGACACACACACAGAGCTGCCACTATAACATCTCTGTATCCTTCCTCTATATGCTGTTCCAGACACACACACTGGGCTGTCAGTATAACATCTCTGTATCCTTCCTCTATATGCTGTTCCAGACACACACACAGGGCTGCCAGTATAACATCTCTGTATCCTTCCTCTATATGCTGTTCCAGACACACACAGGGCTGCCACTATAACATCTCTGTATCCTTCCTCATGCTACTCCAGACACACACACAGGGCTGTCAGTATAACATCTCTGTATCCTTCCTCTATATGCTGTTCCAGACACACACACAGGGCTGCCACTATAACATCTCTGTATCCTTCCTCTATATGCTGTTCCAGACACACACAGGGCTGCCACTATAACATCTCTGTATTCCTCCTCTATATGCTGTTCCAGACACACAGGGCTGTCACTATAACATCTCTGTATCCTTCCTCTATATGCTGTTCCAGACTCACACACAGGGCTGCCAGTATAACATCTCTGTATCCTTCCTCTATATGCTGTTCCAGACTCACACACTGGGCTGTCAGTATAACATCTCTGTATCCTTCCTCTATATGCTGTTCCAGACACACACACAGGGCTGCCACTATAACATCTCTGTATCCCTTCTCTATATGCTGTTCCAGACACACACACAGGGCTGCCACTATAACATCTCTGTATCCCTTCTCTATATGCTGTTCCAGACACACACACAGGGCTGTCAGTATAACATATCTGTATCCTTCCTCTATATGCTGTTCCAGACACACAGGGCTGTCAGTATAACATCTCTGTATCCTTCCTCTATATGCTGTTCCAGACACACTGGGCTGTCAGTATAACATCTCTGTATCCTTCCTCTATATGCTGTTCCAGACACACACAGGGCTGCCACTATAACATCTCTGTATTCCTCCTCTATATGCTGTTCCAGACACACAGGGCTGTCACACCATCTCTGTATCCTTCCTCTATATGCTGTTCCAGACTTCACACAGGGCTGCCAGTATAACATCTCTGTATCCTTCCTCTATATGCTGTTCCAGAGGGCTGTCAGTATAACATCTCTGTATCCTTCCTCTATATGCTGTTCCAGACACACACACAGGGCTGTCAGTATAACATCTCTGTATTCCTCCTCTATATGCTGTTCCAGACACACACACTGGGCTGTCAGTATAACATCTCTGTATCCCTCCTCTATATGCTGTTCCAGACACACAGGGCTGTCACTATAACATCTCTGTATCCTTCCTCTATATGCTGTTCCAGACACACACACAGGGCTGCCAGTATAACATCTCTGTATCCCTCCTCTATATGCTGTTCCAGACACACACACAGGGCTGCCAGTATAACATCTCTGTATCCCTTCTCTATATGCTGTTCCAGACACACACACAGGTCTGTCACTATAACATCTCTGTATCCTTCCTCTATATGCTGTTCCAGACACACACACAGGGCTGCCAGTATAACATCTCTGTATCCCTTCTCTATATGCTGTTCCAGACACACACAGGGCTGCCAGGGCTGTTCCAGACACACACAGGGCTGCCAGTATAACATCTCTGTATCCCTCCTCTATATGCTGTTCCAGACACACACACAGGGCTGCCAGTATAACATCTCTGTATCCCTCCTCTATAAGCTGTTCCAGACACACACACTGGGCTGTCACTATAACATCTCTGTATCCTTCCTCTATATGCTGTTCCAGACACACACACAGGGCTGCCAGTATAACATCTCTGTATCCCTTCTCTATATGCTGTTCCAGACACACAGGGCTGTCACTATAACATCTCTGTATCCTTCCTCTATATGCTGTTCCAGACTCACACACAGGGCTGCCAGTATAACATCTCTGTCTCCTTCCTCTATATGCTGTTCCAGACTCACCGACTGGGCTGCCACTATAACATCTCTGTATCCCTTCTCTATATGCTGTTCCAGACACACACACAGGGCTGTCACTATAACATCTCTGTATCCCTCCTCTATATGCTGTTCCAGACACACACACAGGGCTGTCACTATAACATCTCTGTATCCCTCCTCTATATGCTGTTCCAGACACACACAGGGCTGCCACTATAACATCTCTGTATTCCTCCTCTATTGCTGTTGACACACAGGGCTGTCAGTATAACATCTCTGTATCCTTCCTCTATATGCTGTTCCAGACACACAGGGCTGCCAGTATAACATCTCTGTATCCTTCCTCCATATGCTGTTCCAGACACACAGGGCTGTCAGTATAACATCTCTGTATCCTTCCTCTATATGCTGTTCCAGACACACACACAGGGCTGTCAGTATAACATCTCTGTATTCCTCCTCTATATGCTGTTCCAGACACACACACTGGGCTGTCAGTATAACATCTCTGTATCCCTCCTCTATATGCTGTTCCAGACACAAAGGGCTGTCACTATAACATCTCTGGCTGTTCCAGACACACACTGGGCTGTCATAACATCTCTGTATCCTTCCTCCATATGCTGTTCCAGACACACACACAGGGCTGCCAGTATAACATCTCTGTATCCCTCCTCTATATGCTGTTCCAGACACACACACAGGGCTGCCAGTATAACATCTCTGTATCCCTTCTCTATATGCTGTTCCAGACACACACACAGGTCTGTCACTATAACATCCCTGTATCCTTCCTCTATATGCTGTTCCAGACACACACACAGGGCTGCCAGTATAACATCTCTGTATCCCTTCTCTATATGCTGTTCCAGACACACAGGGCTGCCAGTATAACATCTCTGTATCCCTCCTCTATATGCTGTTCCAGACACACACAGGGCTATGCCAGTATAACATCTCTGTATCCCTCCTCTATATGCTGTTCCAGACACACACACAGGGCTGCCAGTATAACATCTCTGTATCCTCTCCTCTATAAGCTGTTCCAGACACACACACTGGGCTGTCAGTATAACATCTCTGTATCCTTCCTCTATATGCTGTTCCAGACACACACACAGAGCTGCCACTATAACATCTCTGTATCCTTCCTCTATATGCTGTTCCAGACACACACACTGGGCTGTCAGTATAACATCTCTGTATCCTTCCTCTATATGCTGTTCCAGACACACACACAGGGCTGCCAGTATAACATCTCTGTATCCTTCCTCTATATGCTGTTCACAGGGCTGCCACTATAACATCTCTGTATCCTTCCTCTATATGCTACTCCAGACACACACACAGGGCTGTCAGTATAACATCTCTGTATCCTTCCTCTATATGCTGTTCCAGACACACACACAGGGCTGCCACTATAACATCTCTGTATCCTTCCTCTATATGCTGTTCCAGACACACACAGGGCTGCCACTATAACATCTCTGTATTCCTCCTCTATATGCTGTTCCAGACACACAGGGCTGTCACTATAACATCTCTGTATCCTTCCTCTATATGCTGTTCCAGACTCACACACAGGGCTGCCAGTATAACATCTCTGTATCCTTCCTCTATATGCTGTTCCAGACTCACACACTGGGCTGTCAGTATAACATCTCTGTATCCTTCCTCTATATGCTGTTCCAGACACACACACAGGGCTGCCACTATAACATCTCTGTATCCCTTCTCTATATGCTGTTCCAGACACACACACAGGGCTGCCACTATAACATCTCTGTATCCCTTCTCTATATGCTGTTCCAGACACACACACAGGTCTGTCACTATAACATCTCTGTATCCTTCCTCTATATGCTGTTCCAGACACACACACAGGGCTGCCAGTATAACATCTCTGTATCCCTTCTCTATATGCTGTTCCAGACACACACAGGGCTGCCAGTATAACATCTCTGTATCCCTCCTCTATATGCTGTTCCAGACACACACAGGGCTGCCAGTATAACATCTCTGTATCCCTCCTCTATATGCTGTTCCAGACACACACACAGGGCTGCCAGTATAACATCTCTGTATCCCTCCTCTATAAGCTGTTCCAGACACACACACTGGGCTGTCAGTATAACATCTCTGTATCCTTCCTCTATATGCTGTTCCAGACACACACACAGAGCTGCCACTATAACATCTCTGTATCCTTCCTCTATATGCTGTTCCAGACACACACACTGGGCTGTCAGTATAACATCTCTGTATCCTTCCTCTATATGCTGTTCCAGACACACACACAGGGCTGCCACTATAACATCTCTGTATCCTTCCTCTATATGCTGTTCCAGAGGGCTGCCACTATAACATCTCTGTATTCCTCCTCTATATGCTGTTCCAGACACACAGGGCTGTCACTATAACATCTCTGTATCCTTCCTCTATATGCTGTTCCAGACTCACACACAGGGCTGCCAGTATAACATCTCTGTATCCTTCCTCTATATGCTGTTCCAGACTCACACACTGGGCTGTCAGTATAACATCTCTGTATCCTTCCTCTATATGCTGTTCCAGACACACACACAGGGCTGCCACTATAACATCTCTGTATCCCTTCTCTATATGCTGTTCCAGACACACACAGGGCTGCCACTATAACATCTCTGTATCCCTTCTCTATATGCTGTTCCAGACACACAGACAGGGCTGTCAGTATAACATATCTGTATCCTTCCTCTATATGCTGTTCCAGACACACACAGGGCTGTCAGTATAACATCTCTGTATCCTTCCTCTATATGCTGTTCCAGACACACTGGGCTGTCAGTATAACATCTCTGTATCCTTCCTCTATATGCTGTTCCAGACACACACAGGGCTGCCACTATAACATCTCTGTATTCCTCCTCTATATGCTGTTCCAGACACACACAGGGCTGTCAGTATAACATCTCTGTATCCTTCCTCTATATGCTGTTCCAGACACACTGGGCTGTCAGTATAACATCTCTGTATCCTTCCTCTATATGCTGTTCCAGACACACAAAGGGCTGCCACTATAACATCTCTGTATTCCTCCTCTATATGCTGTTCCAGACACACAGGGCTGTCACTATACCATCTCTGTATCCTTCCTCTATAGCTGTTCCAGACTCACACACAGGGCTGCCAGTATAACATCTCTGTATCCTTCCTCTATATGCTGTTCCAGACTCACACACTGGGGCCACTATAACATCTCTGTATCCCTTCTCTATAGGCTGTTCCAGAGGGCTGTCAATAACATCTCTGTATCCCTCATCTATATGCTGTTCCAGGAGCTGTCACTATAACATCTCTGTATCCCTTCTCTATATGCTGTTCCAGGGGAGGGCTGCCAGTATAACATCTCTGTATCCTTCCTCTATATGCTGTTCCAGACACACACACAGGGCTGCCAGTATAACATCTCTGTATCCCTTCTCTATATGCTGTTCCAGACACACACAGGGCTGTCAAGCATCTCTGTATCCCTCCTCTATATGCTGTTCCAGACACACACACAGGGCTGCCAGTATAACATCTCTGTATCCTTCCTCTATATGCTGTTCCAGACACACACACAGGGCTGCCAGTATAACATCTCTGTATCCCTTCTCTATATGCTGTTCCAGACACACACAGGGCTGCCACTATAACATCTCTGTATCCCTCCTCTATATGCTGTTCCAGACACACACACTGGGCTGTCAGTATAACATCTCTGTATCCTTCCTCTATATGCTGTTCCAGACACACACACAGGGCTGCCAGTATAACATCTCTGTATCCTTCCTCTATATGCTATTCCAGACACACAGGGCTGTCAGTATAAAATCTCTGTATCCTTCCTCTATATGTGTGTTCCAGACACACACACTGGGCTGTCAGTATAACATCTCTGTATCCTTCCTCTATATGCTGTTCCAGACACACACAGGGCTGCCACTATAACATCTCTGTATTCCTCCTCTATATGCTGTTCCAGACACACAGGGGTCACTATAACATCTCTGTATCCTTCCTCTATATGCTGTTCCAGACACACACAGGGCTGTCACTATAACATCTCTGTATCCCTCATCTATATGCTGTTCCAGACTCACACACAGGGCTGTCACTATAACATCTCTGTATCCTTCCTCTATATGCTGTTCCAGACACACACACAGAGCTGTCACTATAACATCTCTGTATCCCTTCTCTATATGCTGTTCCAGACACACACAGGGCTGCCAGTATAACATCTCTGTATCCTTCCTCTATATGCTGTTCCAGACACACACACAGGGCTGCCAGTATAACATCTCTGTATCCCTTCTCTATATGCTGTTCCAGACACACACAGGGCTGTCACTATAACATCTCTGTATCCCTCCTCTATATGCTGTTCCAGACACACACACAGGGCTGCCAGTATAACATCTCTGTATCCCTTCTCTATATGCTGTTCCAGACACACACACAGGTCTGTCACTATAACATCTCTGTATCCCTCCTCTATATGCTGTTCCAGACTCACACACAGGGCTGTCACTATAACATCTCTGTATCCTTCCTCTATATGCTGTTCCAGACACACACACAGAGCTGTCACTATAACATCTCTGTATCCCTTCTCTATATGCTGTTCCAGACACACACAGGGCTGCCAGTATAACATCTCTGTATCCTTCCTCTATATGCTGTTCCAGACACACACACAGGGCTGCCAGTATAACATCTCTGTATCCCTTCTCTATATGCTGTTCCAGACACACACAGGGCTGTCACTATAACATCTCTGTATCCCTCCTCTATATGCTGTTCCAGACACACACACAGGGCTGCCAGTATAACATCTCTGTATCCCTTCTCTATATGCTGTTCCAGACACACACACAGGTCTGTCACTATAACATCTCTGTATCCTTCCTCTATATGCTGTTCCAGACACACACACAGGGCTGCCAGTATAACATCTCTGTATCCTTCCTCTATATGCTGTTCCAGACACACACACAGGGCTGCCAGTATAACATCTCTGTATCCCTTCTCTATATGCTGTTCCAGACACACACAGGGCTGCCAGTATAACATATCCCTTCTCTATATGCTGTTCCAGACACACACAGGGCTGTCACTAACATCTCTGTATCCCTCCTCTATATGCTGTTCCAGACACACACACAGGGCTGCCAGTATAACATCTCTGTATCCTTCCTCTATATGCTGTTCCAGACACACACACAGGGCTGCCAGTATAACATCTCTGTATCCCTTCTCTATATGCTGTTCCAGACACACACACAGGGCTGCCACTATAACATCTCTGTATCCCTCCTCTATATGCTGTTCCAGACACACACACTGGGCTGTCAGTATAACATCTCTGTATCCTTCCTCTATATGCTGTTCCAGACACACACACAGGGCTGCCAGTATAACATCTCTGTATCCTTCCTCTATATGCTATTCCAGACACACACACAGGGCTGTCAGTATAAAATCTCTGTACTATATGTGTGTTCCAGACACACACACTGGCTGTCAGTATAACATCTCTGTATCCTTCCTCTATATGCTGTTCCAGACACACAGGGCTGCCACTATAACATCTCTGTATTCCTCCTCTATATGCTGTTCCAGACACACAGGGCTGTCACTATAACATCTCTGTATCCTTCCTCTATATGCTGTTCCAGACACACACAGGGCTGTCAGTATAACTATATGCTGTTCAGACTCACACACAGGGCTGTCACTATAACATCTCTGTATCCTTCCTCTATATGCTGTTCCAGACACACACACAGAGCTGTCACTATAACATCTCTGTATCCCTTCTCTATATGCTGTTCCAGACACACACAGGGCTGCCAGTATAACATCTCTGTATCCTTCCTCTATATGCTGTTCCAGACACACACACAGGGCTGCCAGTATAACATCTCTGTCTCTATATGCTGTTCCAGACACACACAGGGCAGTCACTATAACATCTCTGTATCCCTCCTCTATGCTGTTCCAGACACACACACAGGGCTGCCAGTATAACATCTCTGTATCCCTTCTCTATATGCTGTTCCAGACACACACACAGGTCTGTCACTATAACATCTCTGTATCCCTCCTCTATATGCTGTTCCAGACTCACACACAGGGCTGTCACTATAACATCTCTGTATCCTTCCTCTATATGCTGTTCCAGACACACACAGAGCTGTCACTATAACATCTCTGTATCCCTTCTCTATATGCTGTTCCAGACACACACAGGGCTGCCAGTATAACATCTCTGTATCCTTCCTCTATATGCTGTTCCAGACACACACACAGGGCTGCCAGTATAACATCTCTGTATCCCTTCTCTATATGCTGTTCCAGACACACACAGGGCTGTCACTATAACATCTCTGTATCCCTCCTCTATATGCTGTTCCAGACACACACACAGGGCTGCCAGTATAACATCTCTGTATCCCTTCTCTATATGCTGTTCCAGACACACACACAGGTCTGTCACTATAACATCTCTGTATCCTTCCTCTATATGCTGTTCCAGACACACACACAGGGCTGCCAGTATAACATCTCTGTATCCTTCCTCTATATGCTGTTCCAGACACACACACAGGGCTGCCAGTATAACATCTCTGTATCCCTTCTCTATATGCTGTTCCAGACACACACAGGGCTGCCAGTATAACATCTCTGTATCCCTCCTCTATATGCTGTTCCAGACACACACAGGGCTGCCAGTGTAACATCTCTGTATCCCTCCTCTATAAGCTGTTCCAGACACACACACTGGGCTGTCAGTATAACACCTCTGTATCCTTCCTCTATATGCTGTTCCAGACACACACACAGAGCTGCCAATATAACATCTCTGTATCCTTCCTCTATATGCTGTTCCAGACTCACACACAGGGCTGCCAGTATAACATCTCTGTCTCCTTCCTCTATATGCTGTTCCAGACTCACCGACTGGGCTGCCACTATAACATCTCTGTATCCCTTCTCTATATGCTGTTCCAGACACACACACAGGGCTGTCACTATAACATCTCTGTATCCCTCCTCTATATGCTGTTCCAGACACACACACAGGGCTGTCACTATAACATCTCTGTATCCCTCCTCTATATGCTGTTCCAGACACACACAGGGCTGCCACTATAACATCTCTGTATTCCTCCTCTATATGCTGTTCCAGACACACAGGGCTGTCACTATAACATCTCTGTATCCTTCCTCTATATGCTGTTCCAGACTCACACACAGGGCTGCCAGTATAACATCTCTGTATCCTTCCTCTATATGCTGTTCCAGACACACACACAGGGCTGTCAGTATAACATCTCTGTATCCTTCCTCTATATGCTGTTCCAGACACACACACAGGGCTGTCAGTATAACATCTCTGTATTCCTCCTCTATATGCTGTTCCAGACACACACACTGGGCTGTCAGTATAACATCTCTGTATCCCTCCTCTATATGCTGTTCCAGACACAAAGGGCTGTCACTATAACATCTCTGTATCCTTCCTCTATATGCTGTTCCAGACACACACACTGGGCTGTCAGTATAACATCTCTGTATCCTTCCTCCATATGCTGTTCCAGACACACACACAGGGCTGCCAGTATAACATCTCTGTATCCCTTCTCTATATGCTGTTCCAGACACACACAGGGCTGTCACTATAACATCTCTGTATCCTTCCTCTATATGCTGTTCCAGACACACACACAGGGCTGCCAGTATAACATCTCTGTATCCCTTCCTCTATATGCTGTTCCAGACACACAGGGCTGTCAGTATAACATCTCTGTATCCCTCCTCTATATGCTGTTCCAGACACACACAGGGCTGCCAGTATAACATCTCTGTATCCTTCCTCTATATGCTGTTCCAGACACACACACAGGGCTGCCAGTATAACATCTCTGTATCCCTCCTCTATATGCTGTTCCAGACACACACACTGGGCTGTCAGGGCTGTATCCTTCCTCTATATGCTGTTCCAGACACACACACAGAGCTGCCACTATAACATCTCTGTATCCTTCCTCTATATGCTGTTCCAGACACACACACTGGGCTGTCAGTATAACATCTCTGTATCCTTCCTCTATATGCTGTTCCAGACACACACACAGGGCTGCCAGTATAACATCTCTGTATCCTTCCTCTATATGCTGTTCCAGACACACACACAGGGCTGCCACTATAACATCTCTGTATCCTTCCTCTATATGCTGTTCCAGACACACACAGGGCTGTCAGTATAACATCTCTGTATCCCTCCTCTATATGCTGTTCCAGACACACACAGGGCTGTCACTATAACATCTCTGTATCCCTCCTCTATATGCTGTTCCAGACACACACACAGGGCTGCCAGTATAACATCTCTGTATCCTTCCTCTATATGCTGTTCCAGACACACACAGGGCTGCCAGTATAACATCTCTGTATCCTTCCTCTATATGCTGTTCCAGACACACACAGGGCTGCCACTATAACATCTCTGTATCCCTCCTCTATATGCTGTTCCAGACACACACAGGGCTGTCAGTATAACATCTCTGTATCCTTCCTCTATATGCTGTTCCAGACACACACACAGGGCTGCCAGTATAACATCTCTGTATCCTTCCTCTATATGCTGTTCCAGACACACACACAGGGCTGCCAGTATAACATCTCTGTATCCTTCCTCTATATGCTGTTCCAGACACACACACTGGGCTGTCAGTATAACATCTCTGTATCCTTCCTCTATATGCTGTTCCAGACACACACAGGGCTGCCACTATAACATCTCTGTATTCCTCCTCTATATGCTGTTCCAGACAGACACACAGGGCTGTCACTATAACATCTCTGTATCCTTCCTCTATATGCTGTTCCAGACACACACAGGGCTGTCACTATAACATCTCTGTATCCTTCCTCTATATGCTGTTCCAGACTCACACACAGGGCTGTCAGTATAACATCTCTGTATCCTTCCTCTATATGCTGTTCCAGACACACACAGGGCTGTCAGTATAACATCTCTGTATCCTTCTCTATATGCTGTTCCAGACACACACAGGGCTGCCAGTATAACATCTCATCTGCTGTTCCAGACACACACACATCCTGTATCCTTCTCTATATGCTGTTCCAGACACACACAGGGCTGTCACTATAACATCTCTGTATCCTTCCTCTATATGCTGTTCCAGACACACACACAGGGCTGCCACTATAACACCTCTGTATCCCTTCTCTATATGCTGTTCCAGACACACACACAGGGCTGTCAGTATAACATCTCTGTATCCCTCCTCTATATGCTGTTCCAGACTCACACACAGGGCTGTCACTATAACATCTCTGTATCCTTCCTCTATATGCTGTTCCAGACACACACAGGGCTGTCACTATAACATCTCTGTATCCCTTCCTCTATATGCTGTTCCAGACACACACACAGGGCTGCCAGTATAACATCTCTGTATCCTTCCTCTATATGCTGTTCCAGACACACACACAGGGCTGTCAGTATAACATCTCTGTATCCTTCCTCTATATGCTATTCCAGACACACAGGGCTGTCACTATAACATCTCTGTATCCTTCCTCTATATGCTGTTCCAGACACACACACAGGGCTGCCAGTATAACATCTCTGTATCCCTTCTCTATATGCTGTTCCAGACACACACACAGGTCTGTCACTATAACATCTCTGTATCCTTCCTCTATATGCTGTTCCAGACACACACACAGGGCTGCCAGTATAACATCTCTGTATCCTTCCTCTATATGCTGTTCCAGACACACACACAGGGCTGCCAGTATAACATCTCTGTATCCCTTCTCTATATGCTGTTCCAGACACACACAGGGCTGCCAGTATAACATCTCTGTATCCCTCCTCTATATGCTGTTCCAGACACACACAGGGCTGTCACTATAACATCTCTGTATCCCTCCTCTATATGCTGTTCCAGACACACACAGGGCTGTCACTATAACATCTCTGTATCCCTCCTCTATATGCTGTTCCAGACACACACACAGGGCTGTCACTATAACATCTCTGTATCCTTCCTCTATATGCTGTTCCAGACTCACACACAGGGCTGCCAGTATAACATCTCTGTATCCTTCCTCTATATGCTGTTCCAGACACACACTGGGCTGTCACTATAACATCTCTGTATCCTTCCTCTATATGCTGTTCCAGACACACACACAGGGCTGTCACTATAACATCTCTGTATCCTTCCTCTATATGCTGTTCCAGACACACACACAGGGCTGTCACTATAACATCTCTGTATCCCTCCTCTATATGCTGTTCCAGACACACAGGGCTGCCACTATAACATCTCTGTATTCCTCCTCTATATGCTGTTCCAGACACACAGGGCTGTCACTATAACATCTCTGTATCCTTCCTCTATATGCTGTTCCAGACTCACACACAGGGCTGCCAGTATAACATCTCTGTATCCTTCCTCTATATGCTGTTCCAGACACACACAGGGCTGTCAGTATAACATCTCTGTATCCTTCCTCTATATGCTGTTCCAGACACACACACAGGGCTGTCAGTATAACATCTCTGTATTCCTCCTCTATATGCTGTTCCAGACACACACACTGGGCTGTCAGTATAACATCTCTGTATCCCTCCTCTATATGCTGTTCCAGACACACACAGGGCTGTCACTATAACATCTCTGTATCCTTCCTCTATATGCTGTTCCAGACACACACACTGGGCTGTCAGTATAACATCTCTGTATCCTTCCTCCATATGCTGTTCCAGACACACACACAGGGCTGTCAGTATAACATCTCTGTATCCCTCCTCTATATGCTGTTCCAGACACACACACAGGTCTGCTGTATCCTTTCTATATGCTGTTCCAGACACACACACAGGGCTGCCAGTATAACATCTCTGTATCCCTTCTCTATATGCTGTTCCAGACACACACAGGGCTGCCAGTATAACATCTCTGTATCCCTCCTCTATATGCTGTTCCAGACACACACAGGGCTGCCAGTATAACACTGTACTATATGCTGTTCCAGGGCTGCCAGTATAACATCTCTGTATTCCTCCTCTATATGCTGTTCCAGACACACACACTGGGCTGTCAGTATAACATCTCTGTATCCTTCCTCTATATGCTGTTCCAGACACACACACAGAGCTGCCACTATACCATCTCTGTATCCTTCCTCTATATGCTGTTCCAGACACACACTGGGCTGTCAGTATAACATCTCTGTATCCTTCCTCTATATGCTGTTCCAGACACACACACAGGGCTGCCAGTATAACATCTCTGTATCCTTCCTCTATATGCTGTTCCAGACACACACACAGGGCTGCCACTATAACATCTCTGTATCCTTCCTCTATATGCTACTCCAGACACACACACAGGGCTGTCAGTATAACATCTCTGTATCCTTCCTCTATATGCTGTTCCAGACAGACACACAGGGCTGCCACTATAACATCTCTGTATCCTTCCTCTATATGCTGTTCCAGACACACACAGGGCTGCCACTATAACATCTCTGTATTCCTCCTCTATATGCTGTTCCAGACACACAGGGCTGTCACTATAACATCTCTGTATCCTTCCTCTATATGCTGTTCCAGACTCACACACAGGGCTGCCAGTATAACATCTCTGTATCCTTCCTCTATATGCTGTTCCAGACTCACACACTGGGCTGTCAGTATAACATCTCTGTATCCTTCCTCTATATGCTGTTCCAGACACACACACAGGGCTGCCACTATAACATCTCTGTATCCCTTCTCTATATGCTGTTCCAGACACACACACAGGGCTGCCACTATAACATCTCTGTATCCCTTCTCTATATGCTGTTCCAGACACACACACAGGGCTGTCAGTATAACATATCTGTATCCTTCCTCTATATGCTGTTCCAGACACACACAGGGCTGTCAGTATAACATCTCTGTATCCTTCCTCTATATGCTGTTCCAGACACACTGGGCTGTCAGTATAACATCTCTGTATCCTTCCTCTATATGCTGTTCCAGACACACACAGGGCTGCCACTATAACATCTCTGTATTCCTCCTCTATATGCTGTTCCAGACACACAGGGCTGTCACTATAACATCTCTGTATCCTTCCTCTATATGCTGTTCCAGACACACACACAGGGCTGCCAGTATAACATCTCTGTATCCTTCCTCTATATGCTGTTCCAGACACACACAGGGCTGTCAGTATAACATCTCTGTATCCTTCCTCTATATGCTGTTCCAGACACACACACAGGGCTGCCAGTATAACATCTCTGTATCCCTCCTCTATATGCTGTTCCAGACACACACAGGGCTGTCACTATAACATCTCTGTATCCTTCCTCTATATGCTGTTCCAGACACACACACAGGGCTGTCAGTATAACATCTCTGTATCCTTCCTCTATATGCTGTTCCAGACACACACACAGGGCTGCCAGTATAACATCTCTGTATCCTTCCTCTATATGCTGTTCCAGACACACACACTGGGCTGTCAGTATAACATCTCTGTATCCTTCCTCTATATGCTGTTCCAGACACACACACAGGGCTGTCAGTATAACATCTCTGTATCCTTCCTCTATATGCTGTTCCAGACACACACACAGGGCTGCCACTATAACATCTCTGTATCCTTCTCTATATCTATATGCTGTTCCAGACACACACACAGGGCTGCCACTATAACATCTCTGTATCCTTCCTCTATATGCTGTTCCAGCCACTATAACATCTCTGTATTCCTCCTCTATATGCTGTTCCAGACACACAGGGCTGTCACTATAACATCTCTGTATCCTTCCTCTATATGCTGTTCCAGACTCACACACAGGGCTGCCAGTATAACATCTCTGTATCCTTCCTCTATATGCTGTTCCAGACTCACACACTGGGCTGTCAGTATAACATCTCTGTATCCTTCCTCTATATGCTGTTCCAGACACACACACAGGGCTGCCACTATAACATCTCTGTATCCCTTCTCTATATGCTGTTCCAGACACACACACAGGGCTGCCACTATAACATCTCTGTATCCCTTCTCTATATGCTGTTCCAGACACACACACAGGGCTGTCAGTATAACATATCTGTATCCTTCCTCTATATGCTGTTCCAGACACACACAGGGCTGTCAGTATAACATCTCTGTATCCTTCCTCTATATGCTGTTCCAGACACACTGGGCTGTCAGTATAACATCTCTGTATCCTTCCTCTATATGCTGTTCCAGACACACACAGGGCTGCCACTATAACATCTCTGTATTCCTCCTCTATATGCTATAACATCTCTGTATCCTTCCTCTATATGCTGTTCCAGACACACACACAGGGCTGCCAGTATAACATCTCTGTATCCTTCCTCTATATGCTGTTCCAGACACACACACAGGGCTGTCAGTATAACATCTCTGTATCCTTCCTCTATATGCTGTTCCAGACACACACACAGGGCTGTCAGTATAACATCTCTGTATTCCTCCTCTATATGCTGTTCCAGACACACACAGGGCTGTCAGTATAACATCTCTGTATCCTCTATATGCTGTTCCAGACACACAGGGCTGTCACTATAACATCTCTGTATCCTTCCTCTGCTGTTCCAGACACACACACAGGGCTGCCAGTATAACATCTCTGTATCCTTCCTCTATATGCTGTTCCAGACACACACACAGGGCTGCCACTATAACATCTCTGTATCCCTTCTCTATATGCTGTTCCAGACACACACAGGGCTGTCACTATAACATCTCTGTATCCTTCCTCTATATGCTGTTCCAGACACACACAGGTATCCTTCTCTATATGCTGTTCCAGACACACACAGTATAACATCTCTGTATCCCTCCTCTATATGCTGTTCCAGACACACACAGGGCTGCCAGTATAACATCTCTGTATCCTTCCTCTATATGCTGTTCCAGACACACACACAGGGCTGCCAGTATAACATCTCTGTATCCCTCCTCTATATGCTGTTCCAGACACACACACAGGGCTGTCACTATAACATCTCTGTATCCTTCCTCTATATGCTGTTCCAGACACACACACAGGGCTGCCAGTATAACATCTCTGTATCCTTCCTCTATATGCTGTTCCAGTTCCAGACACACACAGGGCTGTCAGTATAATCTCTGTCTCCTTCCTCTATATGCTGTTCCAGATCCTGGGCTCCTCTATATGCTCCCTTTCCAGACACACACACAGGGCTGTCACTATAACATCTCTGTATCCTTCCTCCATATGCTGTTCCAGACACACACACAGGGCTGTCAGTATAACATCTCTGTATCCTTCCTCTATATGCTGTTCCAGACACACACACAGGGCTGCCAGTATAACATCTCTGTATCCCTCCTCTATATGCTGTTCCAGACACACAGGGCTGTCACTATAACATCTCTGTATCCTTCCTCTATATGCTGTTCCAGACACACACACAGGGCTGTCAGTATAACATCTCTGTATCCTTCCTCTATATGCTGTTCCAGACACACACACAGGGCTGTCACTATAACATCTCTGTATCCTTCCTCTATATGCTGTTCCAGACACACACACAGGGCTATAACATCTCTGTATTCCTCCTCTATATGCTGTTCCAGACACACACACAGGGCTGTCAGTATAACATCTCTGTATCCCTCCTCTATATGCTGTTCCAGACACACAGGGCTGTCACTATAACATCTCTGTATCCTTCCTCTATATGCTGTTCCAGACACACACACTGGGCTGTCAGTATAACATCTCTGTATCCTTCCTCTATATGCTGTTCCAGACACACACACAGGGCTGCCAGTATAACATCTCTGTATCCCTCCTCTATATGCTGTTCCAGACACACACACAGGGCTGCCAGTATAACATCTCTGTATCCCTTCTCTATATGCTGTTCCAGACACACACACAGGTCTGTCACTATAACATCTCTGTATCCTTCCTCTATATGCTGTTCCAGACACACACACAGGGCTGCCAGTATAACATCTCTGTATCCCTTCTCTATATGCTGTTTCCAGTATAACATCTCTGTATCCCTCCTCTATATGCTGTTCCAGACACACACAGGGCTGCCAGTATAACATCTCTGTATCCTTCCTCTATATGCTGTTCCAGACACACACACAGGGCTGCCAGTATAACATCTCTGTATCCCTCCTCTATATGCTGTTCCAGACACACACTGGGCTGTAACATCTCTGTATGCTGTTAAGCTGCCACTATAACATCTCTGTATCCTTCCTCTATATGCTGTTCCAGACACACACAGGGCTGTCAGTATAACATCTCTGTATCCTTCCTCTATATGCTGTTCCAGACACACACACAGGGCTGCCAGTATAACATCTCTGTATCTCCTGTTCCAGACACACACACAGGGCTCTATAACATCTCTGTATCCTTCCTCTATATGCTGTTCCAGACACACACACAGGGCTGTCAGTATAACATCTCTGTATCCTTCCTCTATATGCTATTCCAGACACACAGGGCTGTCACTATAACATCTCTGTATCCTTCCTCTATATGCTATTCCAGACACACACAGGGCTGCCACTATAACATCTCTGTATTCCTCCTCTATATGCTGTTCCAGACACACAGGGCTGTCACTATAACATCTCTGTATCCTTCCTCTATATGCTGTTCCAGACTCACACACAGGGCTGCCAGTATAACATCTCTGTATCCTTCCTCTATATGCTGTTCCAGACTCACACACTGGGCTGTCAGTATAACATCTCTGTATCCTTCCTCTATATGCTGTTCCAGACACACACACAGGGCTGCCACTATAACATCTCTGTATCCCTTCTCTATATGCTGTTCCAGACACACACACAGGGCTGCCACTATAACATCTCTGTATCTATATGCTGTTATCCTATAACATCTCTGTATCCTTCCTCTATATGCTGTTCCAGACACACACACAGGGCTGCCAGTATAACATCTCTGTATCCCTTCTCTATATGCTGTTCCAGACACACACAGGGCTGCCAGTATAACATCTCTGTATCCCTCCTCTATATGCTGTTCCAGACACACACAGGGCTGCCAGTATAACATCTCTGTATCCCTCCTCTATATGCTGTTCCAGACACACACACAGGGCTGCCAGTATAACATCTCTGTATCCCTCCTCTATATGCTGTTCCAGACACACACACTGGGCTGTCAGTATAACATCTCTGTATCCTTCCTCTATATGCTGTTCCAGACACACACACAGGGCTGCCACTATAACATCTCTGTATCCTTCCTCTATATGCTGTTCCAGACACACACACTGGGCTGTCAGTATAACATCTCTGTATCCTTCCTCTATATGCTGTTCCAGACACACACTGGGCTGTCACTATAACATCTCTGGCTGTTCCAGACACACACAGGGCTGCCACTATAACATCTCTGTATTCCTCCTCTATATGCTGTTCCAGACACACAGGGCTGTCACTATAACATCTCTGTATCCTTCCTCTATATGCTGTTCCAGACTCACACACAGGGCTGCCAGTATAACATCTCTGTATCCTTCCTCTATATGCTGTTCCAGACTCACACACTGGGCTGTCAGTATAACATCTCTGTATCCTTCCTCTATATGCTGTTCCAGACACACACACAGGGCTGCCACTATAACATCTCTGTATCCTTCTCTATATGCTGTTCCAGACACACACACAGGGCTGCCACTATAACATCTCTGTATCCCTTCTCTATATGCTGTTCCAGACACACAGACAGGGCTGTCAGTATAACATCTCTGTATCCTTCCTCTATATGCTGTTCCAGACAGACACACACATCTCTGTATCCTTCCTCATGGTTCCAGACACACTGGGCTGTCAGTATAACATCTCTGTATCCTTCCTCTATATGCTGTTCCAGACACACACAGGGCTGCCACTATAACATCTCTGTATCCTCCTCTATATGCTGTTCCAGACACACACAGGGCTGTCAGTATAACATCTCTGTATCCTTCCTCTATATGCTGTTCCAGACACAGGGCTGTCAGTATAACATCTCTGTATCCTTCCTCTATATGCTGTTCCAGACACACAGGGCTGCCACTATAACATCTCTGTATTCCTCCTCTATATGCTGTTCCAGACACACAGGGCTCACTATACCATCTCTGTATCCTTCCTCTATATGCTGTTCCAGACTCACACACAGGGCTGCCAGTATAACATCTCTGTATCCTTCCTCTATATGCTGTTCCAGACACACACACTGGGCTGCCACTATAACATCTCTGTATCCCTTCTCTATATGCTGTTCCAGACACACACACAGGGCTGTCACTATAACATCTCTGTATCCCTCCTCTATATGCTGTTCCAGACACACACACAGAGCTGTCACTATAACATCTCTGTATCCCTTCTCTATATGCTGTTCCAGACACACACAGGGCTGCCAGTATAACATCTCTGTATCCTTCCTCTATATGCTGTTCCAGACACACACACAGGGCTGCCAGTATAACATCTCTGTATCCCTTCTCTATATGCTGTTCCAGACACACACAGGGCTGTCACTATAACATCTCTGTATCCCTCCTCTATATGCTGTTCCAGACACACACACAGGGCTGCCAGTATAACATCTCTGTATCCTTCCTCTATATGCTGTTCCAGACACACACACAGGGCTGCCAGTATAACATCTCTGTATCCCTTCTCTATATGCTGTTCCAGACACACACAGGGCTGCCACTATAACATCTCTGTATCCCTCCTCTATATGCTGTTCCAGACACACACACTGGGCTGTCAGTATAACATCTCTGTATCCTTCCTCTATATGCTGTTCCAGACACACACACAGGGCTGCCAGTATAACATCTCTGTATCCTTCCTCTATATGCTGTTCCAGACACACACACAGGGCTGTCAGTATAACATCTCTGTATCCTTCCTCTATATGCTGTTCCAGACACACACACTGGGCTGTCAGTATAACATCTCTGTATCCTTCCTCTATATGCTGTTCCAGACACACACAGGGCTGCCACTATAACATCTCTGTATTCCTCCTCTATATGCTGTTCCAGACACACAGGGCTGTCACTATAACATCTCTGTATCCTTCCTCTATATGCTGTTCCAGACTGTCACTATAACATCTCTGTATCCCTCATCTATATGCTGTTCCAGACTCACACACAGGGCTGTCACTATAACATCTCTGTATCCTTCCTCTATATGCTGTTCCAGACACACACACAGAGCTGTCACTATAACATCTCTGTATCCTTCTCTATATGCTGTTCCAGACACACACAGGGCTGCCAGTATAACATCTCTGTATCCTTCCTCTATATGCTGTTCCAGACACACACACAGGGCTGCCAGTATAACATCTCTGTATCCTTCTCTATATGCTGTTCCAGACACACACAGGGCTGTCACTATAACATCTCTGTATCCTTCCTCTATATGCTGTTCCAGACACACACAGGGCTGCCAGTATAACATCTCTGTATCCCTTCTCTATATGCTGTTCCAGACACACACACAGGTCTGTCACTATAACATCTCTGTATCCCTCCTCTATATGCTGTTCCAGACACACACAGGGCTGTCACTATAACATCTCTGTATCCTTCCTCTATATGCTGTTCCAGACACACACAGAGCTGTCACTATAACATCTCTGTATCCCTTCTCTATATGCTGTTCCAGACACACACAGGGCTGCCAGTATAACATCTCTGTATCCTTCCTCTATATGCTGTTCCAGACACACACACAGGGCTGCCAGTATAACATCTCTGTATCCTTCTCTATATGCTGTTCCAGACACACACAGGGCTGTCACTATAACATCTCTGTATCCCTCCTCTATATGCTGTTCCAGACACACACAGGGCTGCCAGTATAACATCTCTGTATCCCTTCTCTATATGCTGTTCCAGACACACACAGGTCTGTCACTATAACATCTCTGTATCCTTCCTCTATATGCTGTTCCAGACACACACACAGGGCTGCCAGTATAACATCTCTGTATCCTTCCTCTATATGCTGTTCCAGACACACACACAGGGCTGCCAGTATAACATCTCTGTATCCCTTCTCTATATGCTGTTCCAGACACACACAGGGCTGCCAGTATAACATCTCTGTATCCCTTCTCTATATGCTGTTCCAGACACACACAGGGCTGTCACTATAACATCTCTGTATCCCTCCTCTATATGCTGTTCCAGACACACACACAGGGCTGCCAGTATAACATCTCTGTATCCTTCCTCTATATGCTGTTCCAGACACACACACAGGGCTGCCAGTATAACATCTCTGTATCCCTTCTCTATATGCTGTTCCAGACACACACAGGGCTGCCACTATAACATCTCTGTATCCTTCCTCTATATGCTGTTCCAGACACACACAGGGCTGTCAGTATAACATCTCTGTATCCTTCCTCTATATGCTGTTCCAGACACACACACAGGGCTGCCAGTATAACATCTCTGTATCCTTCCTCTATATGCTATTCCAGACACACACACAGGGCTGTCAGTATAAAATCTCTGTATCCTTCCTCTATATGTGTGTTCCAGACACACACACTGGGCTGTCAGTATAACATCTCTGTATCCTTCCTCTATATGCTGTTCCAGACACACACAGGGCTGCCACTATAACATCTCTGTATTCCTCCTCTATATGCTGTTCCAGACACACAGGGCTGTCACTATAACATCTCTGTATCCTTCCTCTATATGCTGTTCCAGACACACACAGGGCTGTCACTATAACATCTCTGTATCCCTCATCTATATGCTGTTCCAGACTCACACACAGGGCTGTCACTATAACATCTCTGTATCCTTCCTCTATATGCTGTTCCAGACACACACACAGAGCTGTCACTATAACATCTCTGTATCCCTTCTCTATATGCTGTTCCAGACACACACAGGGCTGCCAGTATAACATCTCTGTATCCTTCCTCTATATGCTGTTCCAGACACACACACAGGGCTGCCAGTATAACATCTCTGTATCCCTTCTCTATATGCTGTTCCAGACACACACAGGGCTGTCACTATAACATCTCTGTATCCCTCCTCTATATGCTGTTCCAGACACACACACAGGGCTGCCAGTATAACATCTCTGTATCCCTTCTCTATATGCTGTTCCAGACACACACACAGGTCTGTCACTATAACATCTCTGTATCCTCCTCTATATGCTGTTCCAGACACACACACAGGGCTGTCACTATAACATCTCTGTATCCTTCCTCTATATGCTGTTCCAGACACACACACAGAGCTGTCACTATAACATCTCTGTATCCCTTCTCTATATGCTGTTCCAGACACACACAGGGCTGCCAGTATAACATCTCTGTATCCTTCCTCTATATGCTGTTCCAGACACACACACAGGGCTGCCAGTATAACATCTCTGTATCCCTTCTCTATATGCTGTTCCAGACACACACAGGGCTGTCACTATAACATCTCTGTATCCCTCCTCTATATGCTGTTCCAGACACACACACAGGGCTGCCAGTATAACATCTCTGTATCCCTTCTCTATATGCTGTTCCAGACACACACACAGGTCTGTCACTATAACATCTCTGTATCCTTCCTCTATATGCTGTTCCAGACACACACACAGGGCTGCCAGTATAACATCTCTGTATCCTTCCTCTATATGCTGTTCCAGACACACACACAGGGCTGCCAGTATAACATCTCTGTATCCCTTCTCTATATGCTGTTCCAGACACACACAGGGCTGCCAGTATAACATCTCTGTATCCCTCCTCTATATGCTGTTCCAGACACACACAGGGCTGCCAGTATAACATCTCTGTATCCCTCCTCTATAAGCTGTTCCAGACACACACACTGGGCTGTCAGTATAACATCTCTGTATCCTTCCTCTATGCTGTTCCAGACACACACACAGAGCTGCCAATATAACATCTCTGTATGCTCTATATGCTGTTCCAGACTCACACACAGGGCTGCCAGTATAACATCTCTATAACTATATCTCTGGGCTGCCATCCATCTCTGTATCCTCCTCTATATGCTGTTCCAGACACACACACAGGGCTGTCACTATAACATCTCTGTATCCTTCCTCTATATGCTGTTCCAGACACACACACAGGGCTGTCACTATAACATCTCTGTATCCCTCCTCTATATGCTGTTCCATAACAGGGCTGCCACTATAACATCTCTGTATTCCTCCTCTATATGCTGTTCCAGACACACAGGGCTGTCACTATAACATCTCTGTATCCTTCCTCTATATGCTGTTCCAGACTCACACACAGGGCTGCCAGTATAACATCTCTGTACTATATGCTGTTCCAGACACACACACAGGGCTGTCAGTATAACATCTCTGTATCCTTCCTCTATATGCTGTTCCAGACACACACACAGGGCTGTCAGTATAACATCTCTGTATTCCTCCTCTATATGCTGTTCCAGACACACACACTGGGCTGTCAGTATAACATCTCTGTATCCCTCCTCTATATGCTGTTCCAGACACAAAGGGCTGTCACTATAACATCTCTGTATCCTTCCTCTATATGCTGTTCCAGACACACACACTGGGCTGTCAGTATAACATCTCTGTATCCTTCCTCCATATGCTGTTCCAGACACACACACAGGGCTGCCAGTATAACATCTCTGTATCCCTTCTCTATATGCTGTTCCAGACACACACACAGGTCTGTCACTATAACATCTCTGTATCCTTCCTCTATATGCTGTTCCAGACACACACACAGGGCTGCCAGTATAACATCTCTGTATCCCTTCTCTATATGCTGTTCCAGACACACACAGGGCTGCCAGTATAACATCTCTGTATCCCTCCTCTATATGCTGTTCCAGACACACACAGGGCTGCCAGTATAACATCTCTGTATCCCTCCTCTATATGCTGTTCCAGACACACACACAGGGCTGCCAGTATAACATCTCTGTATCCCTCCTCTATAAGCTGTTCCAGACACACACACTGGGCTGTCAGTATAACATCTCTGTATCCTTCCTCTATATGCTGTTCCAGACACACACACAGAGCTGCCACTATAACATCTCTGTATCCTTCCTCTATATGCTGTTCCAGACACACACACTGGGCTGTCAGTATAACATCTCTGTATCCTTCCTCTATATGCTGTTCCAGACACACACACAGGGCTGCCAGTATAACATCTCTGTATCCTTCCTCTATATGCTGTTCCAGACACACACACAGGGCTGCCACTATAACATCTCTGTATCCTTCCTCTATATGCTACTCCAGACACACACACAGGGCTGTCAGTATAACATCTCTGTATCCTTCCTCTATATGCTGTTCCAGACACACACACAGGGCTGCCACTATAACATCTCTGTATCCTTCCTCTATATGCTGTTCCAGACACACACACAGGGCTGCCACTATAACATCTCTGTATCCTGTTCCAGACACACCTCACTATAACATCTCTGCTGCTGTTCCAGACTCACACACAGGGCTGCCAGTATAACATCTCTGTATCCTTCCTCTATATGCTGTTCCAGACTCACACACTGGGCTGTCAGTATAACATCTCTGTATCCTTCCTCTATATGCTGTTCCAGACACACACAGAGGGCTGCCACTATAACATCTCTGTATCCCTTCTCTATATGCTGTTCCAGACACACACACAGGGCTGCCACTATAACATCTCTGTATCCCTTCTCTATATGCTGTTCCACACACACACAGGCTGTCAGTATAACATATCTGTATCCTTCCTCTATATGCTGTTCCAGACACACACAGGGCTGTCAGTATAACATCTCTGTATCCTTCCTCTATATGCTGTTCCAGACACACTGGGCTGTCAGTATAACATCTCTGTATCCTTCCTCTATATGCTGTTCCAGACACACACTGGGCTGCCACTATAACATCTCTGTATTCCTCCTCTATATGCTGTTCCAGACACACAGGGCTGTCACTATACCATCTCTGTATCCTTCCTCTATATGCTGTTCCAGACACACACAGGGCTGCCAGTATAACATCTCTGTATCCTTCCTCTATATGCTGTTCCAGACACACACACAGGGCTGTCAGTATAACATCTCTGTATGCTGTTCCAGACACACACACAGGGCTGTCAGTATAACATCTCTGTATCCTTCCTCTATATGCTGTTCCAGACACACACACTGGGCTGTCAGTATAACAACTCTGTATCCCTCCTCTATATGCTGTTAACTATAATCTCTGTATCCTTCCTCTATATGCTGTTCCAGACACACACACAGGGCTGCCAGTATAACATCTCTGTATCCCTCCTCTATATGCTGTTCCAGACACACACACAGGGCTGCCAGTATAACATCTCTGTATCCCTTCTCTATATGCTGTTCCAGACACACACACAGGTCTGTCACTATAACATCTCTGTATCCTTCCTCTATATGCTGTTCCAGACACACACACAGGGCTGCCAGTATAACATCTCTGTATCCTTCTCTATATGCTGTTCCAGACACACACAGGGCTGTCAGTATAACACATCTCTGTATCCCTCCTCTATATGCTGTTCCAGACACACACAGGGCTGCCAGCTATATGCTGTTCCAGACACATAACATCATCTCTGTATCCCTCCTCTATATGCTGTTCCAGACACACACACTGGGCTGTCAGTATAACATCTCTGTATCCTTCCTCTATATGCTGTTCCAGACACACACACAGGCTGCCACTATAACATCTCTGTATCCTTCCTCTATATGCTGTTCCAGACACACACACTGGGCTGTCAGTATAACATCTCTGTATCCTTCCTCTATATGCTGTTCCAGACACACACACAGGGCTGCCACTATAACATCTCTGTATCCTTCCTCTATATGCTGTTCCAGACACACACACTGGGCTGTCACTATAACATCTCTGTATCCTTCCTCTATATGCTGTTCCAGACACACACAGGGCTGTCACTATAACATCTCTGTATCCTTCCTCTATATGCTGTTCCAGACTCACACACAGGGCTGCCAGTATAACATCTCTGTATCCTTCCTCTATATGCTGTTCCAGACACACACACAGGGCTGCCACTATAACATCTCTGTATCCCTTCTCTATATGCTGTTCCAGACACACACACAGGGCTGTCAGTATAACATCTCTGTATCCTTCCTCTATATGCTGTTCCAGACACACACAGGGCTGTCAGTATAAACTGTATCCTTCCTCTATATGCTGTATCTCTGTATCCTTCCTCTATATGCTGTTCAGGGCTCTATAACATCTCTGTATTCCTGTTCCAGATGCTGTTCCAGACACACAGGGCTGTCACTATAACATCTCTGTATCCTTCCTCTATATGCTGTTCCAGACTCACACACAGGGCTGCCAGTATAACATCTCTGTATCCTTCCTCTATATGCTGTTCCAGACACACACACAGGGCTGTCAGTATAACATCTCTGTATCCTTCCTCTATATGCTGTTCCAGACACACACACAGGGCTGTCAGTATAACATCTCTGTATTCCTCCTCTATATGCTGTTCCAGACACACACACTGGGCTGTCAGTATAACATCTCTGTATCCCTCCTCTATATGCTGTTCCAGACACACACACAGGGCTGTCACTATAACATCTCTGTATCCTTCCTCTATATGCTGTTCCAGACACACACACAGGGCTGCCAGTATAACATCTCTGTATCCCTCCTCTATATGCTGTTCCAGACACACACACAGGGCTGCCAGTATAACATCTCTGTATCCCTTCTCTATATGCTGTTCCAGACACACACACAGGTCTGTCAGTATAACATCTCTGTATCCTTCCTCTATATGCTGTTCCAGACACACACACAGGGCTGCCAGTATAACATCTCTGTATCCTTCTCTATATGCTGTTCCAGACACACACAGGGCTGCCAGTATAACATCTCTGTATCCCTCCTCTATATGCTGTTCCAGACACACACAGGGCTGCCAGTATAACATCTCTGTATCCCTCCTCTATATGCTGTTCCAGACACACACACAGGGCTGCCAGTATAACATCTCTGTATCCTTCCTCTATAAGCTGTTCCAGACACACACACTGGGCTGTCAGTATAACATCTCTGTATCCTTCCTCTATATGCTGTTCCAGACACACACACAGAGCTGCCACTATAACATCTCTGTATCCTTCCTCTATATGCTGTTCCAGACACACACACTGGGCTGTCAGTATAACATCTCTGTATCCTTCCTCTATATGCTGTTCCAGACACACACACAGGGCTGCCACTATAACATCTCTGTATCCTTCCTCTATATGCTGTTCCAGACACACACAGGGCTGCCACTATAACATCTCTGTATTCCTCCTCTATATGCTGTTCCAGACACACAGGGCTGTCACTATAACATCTCTGTATCCTTCCTCTATATGCTGTTCCAGACTCACACACAGGGCTGCCAGTATAACATCTCTGTATCCTTCCTCTATATGCTGTTCCAGACTCACACACTGGGCTGTCAGTATAACATCTCTGTATCCTTCCTCTATATGCTGTTCCAGACACACACACAGGGCTGCCACTATAACATCTCTGTATCCCTTCTCTATATGCTGTTCCAGACACACACACAGGGCTGCCACTATAACATCTCTGTATCCCTTCTCTGTATGCTGTTCCAGACACACAGACAGGGCTGTCAGTATAACATATCTGTATCCTTCCTCTATATGCTGTTCCAGACACACACAGGGCTGTCAGTATAACATCTCTGTATCCTTCCTCTATATGCTGTTCCACACACACTGGGCTGTCAGTATAACATCTCTGTATCCTTCCTCTATATGCTGTTCCAGACACACACAGGGCTGCCACTATAACATCTCTGTATTCCTCCTCTATATGCTGTTCCAGACACACACAGGGCTGTCAGTATAACATCTCTGTATCCTTCCTCTATATGCTGTTCCAGACACACTGGGCTGTCAGTATAACATCTCTGTATCCTTCCTCTATATGCTGTTCCCACACACACAGGGTTGCCACTATAACATCTCTGTATCTTCCTCTATATGCTGTTCCACACACACTGGGCTGTCAGTATAACATCTCTGTATCCTTCCTCTATATGCTGTTCCAGACTCACACACAGGGCTGCCAGTATAACATCTCTGTATCCTTCCTCTATATGCTGTTCCAGACTCACACACTGGGCTGCCACTATAACATCTCTGTATCCCTTCTCTATATGCTGTTCCAGACACACACACAGGGCTGTCACTATAACATCTCTGTATCCCTCATCTATATGCTGTTCCAGACTCACACACAGAGCTGTCACTATAACATCTCTGTATCCCTTCTCTATATGCTGTTCCAGACACACACAGGGCTGCCAGTATAACATCTCTGTATCCTTCCTCTATATGCTGTTCCAGACACACACACAGGGCTGCCAGTATAACATCTCTGTATCCCTTCTCTATATGCTGTTCCAGACACACACAGGGCTGTCACTATAACATCTCTGTATCCCTCCTCTATATGCTGTTCCAGACACACACACGGCTGCCAGTATAACATCTCTGTATCCCTTCTCTATATGCTGTTCCAGACACACACACAGGTCTGTCACTATAACATCTCTGTATCCTTCCTCTATATGCTGTTCCAGACACACACACAGGGCTGCCAGTATAACATCTCTGTATCCTTCCTCTATATGCTGTTCCAGACACACACACAGGGCTGCCAGTATAACATCTCTGTATCCCTTCTCTATATGCTGTTCCAGACACACACAGGGCTGCCACTATAACATCTCTGTATCCCTCCTCTATATGCTGTTCCAGACACACACACTGGGCTGTCAGTATAACATCTCTGTATCCTTCCTCTATATGCTGTTCCAGACACACACACAGGGCTGCCAGTATAACATCTCTGTATCCTTCCTCTATATGCTATTCCAGACACACACACAGGGCTGTCAGTATAAAATCTCTGTATCCTTCCTCTATATGTGTGTTCCAGACACACACACTGGGCTGTCAGTATAACATCTCTGTATCCTTCCTCTATGCTGTTATGCTCCTTCCTCTATATGCTGTTCCAGACACACACAGGGCTGCCACTATAACATCTCTGTATTCCTCCTCTATATGCTGTTCCAGACACACAGGGCTGTCACTATAACATCTCTGTATCCTTCCTCTATATGCTGTTCCAGACACACACAGGGCTGTCACTATAACATCTCTGTATCCCTCATCTATATGCTGTTCCAGACTCACACACAGGGCTGTCACTATAACATCTCTGTATCCTTCCTCTATATGCTGTTCCAGACACACACACAGAGCTGTCACTATAACATCTCTGTATCCCTTCTCTATATGCTGTTCCAGACACACACAGGGCTGCCAGTATAACATCTCTGTATCCTTCCTCTATATGCTGTTCCAGACACACACACAGGGCTGCCAGTATAACATCTCTGTATCCCTTCTCTATATGCTGTTCCAGACACACACAGGGCTGTCACTATAACATCTCTGTATCCCTCCTCTATATGCTGTTCCAGACACACACACAGGGCTGCCAGTATAACATCTCTGTATCCCTTCTCTATATGCTGTTCCAGACACACACACAGGTCTGTCACTATAACATCTCTGTATCCCTCCTCTATATGCTGTTCCAGACTCACACACAGGGCTGTCACTATAACATCTCTGTATCCTTCCTCTATATGCTGTTCCAGACACACACACAGAGCTGTCACTATAACATCTCTGTATCCCTTCTCTATATGCTGTTCCAGACACACACAGGGCTGCCAGTATAACATCTCTGTATCCTTCCTCTATATGCTGTTCCAGACACACACACAGGGCTGCCAGTATAACATCTCTGTATCCTTCTCTATATGCTGTTCCAGACACACAGGGCTGTCACATAACATCTCTGTATCCTTCCTCTATATGCTGTTCCAGACACACACACAGGGCTGCCAGTATAACATCTCTGTATCCCTTCTCTATATGCTGTTCCAGACACACACACAGGTCTGTCACTATAACATCTCTGTATCCTTCCTCTATATGCTGTTCCAGACACACACACAGGGCTGCCAGTATAACATATCTGTATCCTTCCTCTATATGCTGTTCCAGACACACACACAGGGCTGCCAGTATAACATCTCTGTATCCCTTCTCTATATGCTGTTCCAGACACACACAGGGCTGCCAGTATAACATCTCTGTATCCCTCCTCTATATGCTGTTCCAGACACACACAGGGCTGCCAGTATAACATCTCTGTATCCCTCCTCTATAAGCTGTTCCAGACACACACACTGGGCTGTCAGTATAACATCTCTGTATCCTTCCTCTATATGCTGTTCCAGACACACACAGAGCTGCCACTATAACATCTCTGTATCCTTCCTCTATATGCTGTTCCAGACTCACACACAGGGCTGTCAGTATAACATCTCTGTATCCTTCCTCTATATGCTGTTCCAGACACACACACAGGGCTGCCAGTATAACATCTCTGTATCCTTCCTCTATATGCTGTTCCAGACACACACACAGGGCTAACATAACATCTCTGTATCCTTCCTCTATATGCTGTTCCAGACACACACAGGGCTGCCACTATAACATATCTGTATTCCTCCTCTATATGCTGTTCCAGACACACACAGGGCTGTCACTATAACATCTCTGTATCCCTCCTCTATATGCTGTTCCAGACACACACACAGGGCTGCCAGTATAACATCTCTGTATCCCTCCTCTATATGCTGTTCCAGACACACACACTGGGCTGTCAGTATAACATCTCTGTATCCCTTCTCTATATGCTGTTCCAGACACACACAGGGCTGTCACTATAACATCTCTGTATCCCTCCTCTATATGCTGTTCCAGACACACACAGGGCTGTCAGTATAACATCTCTGTATCCTTCCTCTATATGCTGTTCCAGACACACTGGGCTGTCAGTATAACATCTCTGTATCCTTCCTCTATATGCTGTTCCAGACACACACTGGGCTGCCACTATAACATCTCTGTATTCCTCCTCTATATGCTGTTCCAGACACACACAGGGCTGTCACTATAACATCTCTGTATCCTTCCTCTATATGCTGTTCCAGACACACACACTGGGCTGTCAGTATAACATCTCTGTATCCTTCCTCCATATGCTGTTCCAGACACACACAGGGCTGTCAGTATAACATCTCTGTATCCTTCCTCTATATGCTGTTCCAGACACACACACAGGGCTGTCAGTATAACATCTCTGTATTCCTCCTCTATATGCTGTTCCAGACACACACACTGGGCTGTCAGTATAACATCTCTGTATCCCTCCTCTATATGCTGTTCCAGACACACACAGGGCTGTCACTATAACATCTCTGTATCCTTCCTCTATATGCTGTTCCAGACACACACACAGGGCTGCCACTATAACATCTCTGTATCCTTCCTCTATATGCTATTCCAGACACACACACAGGGCTGTCAGTATAACATCTCTGTATCCTTCCTCTATATGCTGTTCCAGACACACACACAGGCTGTCACTATAACATCTCTGTATCCTCCTCTATATGCTGTTCCAGACACACACAGGGCTGCCAGTATAACATCTCTGTATCCCTCCTCTATATGCTGTTCCAGACACACACACAGGGCTGCCAGTATAACATCTCTGTATCCTTCTCTATATGCTGTTCCAGACACACACACAGGGCTGCCAGTATAACATCTCTGTATCCTTCTCTATATGCTGTTCCAGACACACACAGGGCTGCCAGTATAACATCTCTGTATCCCTCCTCTATATGCTGTTCCAGACACACACAGGGCTGCCAGTATAACATCTCTGTATCCCTCTATATGCTGTTCCAGACACACACAGGGCTGCCAGTATAACATCTCTGTATCCCTCCTCTATAAGCTGTTCCAGACACACACACTGGGCTGTCAGTATAACATCTCTGTATCCTTCCTCTATATGCTGTTCCAGACACACACAGAGCTGCCACTATAACATCTCTGTATCCTTCCTCTATATGCTGTTCCAGACTCACACACAGGGCTGTCAGTATAACATCTCTGTATCCTTCCTCTATATGCTGTTCCAGACACACACACAGGGCTGCCACTATAACATCTCTGTATCCTTCCTCTATATGCTGTTCCAGACACACACAGGGCTGCCACTATAACATCTCTGTATTCCTCCTCTATATGCTGTTCCAGACACACAGGGCTGTCACTATAACATCTCTGTATCCTTCCTCTATATGCTGTTCCAGACTCACACACAGGGCTGCCAGTATAACATCTCTGTATCCTTCCTCTATATGCTGTTCCAGACTCACACACTGGGCTGTCAGTATAACATCTCTGTATCCTTCCTCTATATGCTGTTCCAGACACACACACAGGGCTGCCACTATAACATCTCTGTATCCCTTCTCTATATGCTGTTCCAGACACACACACAGGGCTGCCACTATAACATCTCTGTATCCCTTCTCTATATGCTGTTCCAGACACACACACAGGGCTGTCAGTATAACATATCTGTATCCTTCCTCTATATGCTGTTCCAGACACACACAGGGCTGTCAGTATAACATCTCTGTATCCTTCCTCTATATGCTGTTCCAGACACACTGGGCTGTCAGTATAACATCTCTGTATCCTTCCTCTATATGCTGTTCCAGACACACACAGGGCTGCCACTATAACATCTCTGTATTCCTCCTCTATATGCTGTTCCAGACACACAGGGCTGTCAGTATAACATCTCTGTATCCTTCCTCTATATGCTGTTCCAGACACACTGGGCTGTCAGTATAACATCTCTGTATCCTTCCTCTATATGCTGTTCCAGACACACACACAGGGCTGCCACTATAACATCTCTGTATCCCTCCTCTATATGCTGTTCCAGACACACACAGGGCTGTCACTATAACATCTCTGTATCCCTCCTCTATATGCTGTTCCAGACACACACACAGGGCTGCCAGTATAACATCTCTGTATCCCTCCTCTATATGCTGTTCCAGACACACACACTGGGCTGTCAGTATAACATCTCTGTATCCCTTCTCTATATGCTGTTCCAGACACACACAGGGCTGTCACTATAACATCTCTGTATCCCTCCTCTATATGCTGTTCCAGACACACACAGGGCTGTCAGTATAACATCTCTGTATCCTTCCTCTATATGCTGTTCCAGACACACTGGGCTGTCAGTATAACATCTCTGTATCCTTCCTCTATATGCTGTTCCAGACACACACTGGGCTGCCACTATAACATCTCTGTATTCCTCCTCTATATGCTGTTCCAGACACACAGGGCTGTCACTATACCATCTCTGTATCCTTCCTCTATATGCTGTTCCAGACTCACACACAGGGCTGCCAGTATAACATCTCTGTATCCTTCCTCTATATGCTGTTCCAGACACACACACAGGGCTGTCAGTATAACATCTCTGTATCCTTCCTCTATATGCTGTTCCAGACACACACACAGGGCTGTCAGTATAACATCTCTGTATCCTTCCTCTATATGCTGTTCCAGACACACACAGGGCTGTCAGTATAACATCTCTGTATCCTTCCTCTATATGCTATTCCAGACACACAGGGCTGTCACTATAACATCTCTGTATCCTTCCTCTATATGCTGTTCCAGACACACACACAGGGCTGTCAGTATAACATCTCTGTATCCCTCCTCTATATGCTGTTCCAGACACACACACAGGGCTGCCAGTATAACATCTCTGTATCCCTTCTCTATATGCTGTTCCAGACACACACACAGGTCTGTCACTATAACATCTCTGTATCCCTTCCTCTATATGCTGTTCCAGACACACACAGGGCTGTCAGTATAACATCTCTGTATCCTTCCTCTATATGCTGTTCCAGACACACACACAGGGCTGCCAGTATAACATCTCTGTATCCTTCTCTATATGCTGTTCCAGACACACACACAGGGCTGCCAGTATAACATCTCTGTATCCTTCTCTATATGCTGTTCCAGACACACACAGGGCTGCCAGTATAAATCTCTGTATCTCTGCTGTTACACAGGGCTGCCAGTATAACATCCTGTATCCTCTATATGCTGTTCCAGACACACACAGGGCTGCCAGTATAACATCTCTGTATCCCTCCTCTATAAGCTGTTCCAGACACACACACTGGGCTGTCAGTATAACATCTCTGTATCCTTCCTCTATATGCTGTTCCAGACACACACACAGAGCTGCCACTATAACATCTCTGTATCCTTCCTCTATATGCTGTTCCAGACACACACACTGGGCTGTCAGTATAACATCTCTGTATCCTTCCTCTATATGCTGTTCCAGACACACACAGGGCTGTCACTATAACATCTCTGTATCCTTCCTCTATATGCTGTTCCAGACACACACAGGGCTGCCACTATAACATCTCTGTATTCCTCCTCTATATGCTGTTCCAGACACACAGGGCTGTCACTATAACATCTCTGTATCCTTCCTCTATATGCTGTTCCAGACTCACACACAGGGCTGCCAGTATAACATCTCTGTATCCTTCCTCTATATGCTGTTCCAGACTCACACACTGGGCTGTCAGTATAACATCTCTGTATCCTTCCTCTATATGCTGTTCCAGACACACACACAGGGCTGCCACTATAACATCTCTGTATCCCTTCTCTATATGCTGTTCCAGACACACACACAGGGCTGTCACTATAACATCTCTGTATCCTTCCTCTATATGCTGTTCCAGACTCACACACAGGGCTGCCAGTATAACATCTCTGTATCCTTCCTCTATATGCTGTTCCAGACACACACACAGGGCTGTCAGTATAACATCTCTGTATCCTTCCTCTATATGCTGTTCCAGACACACACACAGGGCTGTCAGTATAACATCTCTGTATTCCTCCTCTATATGCTGTTCCAGACACACACACTGGGCTGTCAGTATAACATCTCTGTATCCCTCCTCTATATGCTGTTCCAGACACACAGGGCTGTCACTATAACATCTCTGTATCCTTCCTCTATATGCTGTTCCAGACACACACACAGGGCTGCCAGTATAACATCTCTGTATCCCTCCTCTATATGCTGTTCCAGACACACACACAGGGCTGCCAGTATAACATCTCTGTATCCCTTCTCTATATGCTGTTCCAGACACACACACAGGTCTGTCACTATAACATCTCTGTATCCCTTCTCTATATGCTGTTCCAGACACACACAGGGCTGCCAGTATAACATCTCTGTATCCCTCCTCTATATGCTGTTCCAGACACACACACAGGGCTGCCAGTATAACATCTCTGTATCCCTTCTCTATATGCTGTTCCAGACACACACACAGGGCTGCCAGTATAACATCTCTGTATCCCTTCTCTATATGCTGTTCCAGACACACACAGGGCTGCCAGTATAACATCTCTGTATCCCTCCTCTATATGCTGTTCCAGACACACACAGGGCTGCCAGTATAACATCTCTGTATCCCTCTATATGCTGTTCCAGACACACACACAGGGCTGCCAGTATAACATCTCTGTATCCCTCCTCTATAAGCTGTTCCAGACACACACACTGGGCTGTCAGTATAACATCTCTGTATCCTTCCTCTATATGCTGTTCCAGACACACACACAGAGCTGCCACTATAACATCTCTGTATCCTTCCTCTATATGCTGTTCCAGACACACACACTGGGCTGTCAGTATAACATCTCTGTATCCTTCCTCTATATGCTGTTCCAGACACACACACAGGGCTGCCACTATAACATCTCTGTATCCTTCCTCTATATGCTGTTCCAGACACACACAGGGCTGCCACTATAACATCTCTGTATTCCTCCTCTATATGCTGTTCCAGACACACAGGGCTGTCACTATAACATCTCTGTATCCTTCCTCTATATGCTGTTCCAGACTCACACACAGGGCTGCCAGTATAACATCTCTGTATCCTTCCTCTATATGCTGTTCCAGACTCACACACTGGGCTGTCAGTATAACATCTCTGTATCCTTCCTCTATATGCTGTTCCAGACACACACACAGGGCTGCCACTATAACATCTCTGTATCCCTTCTCTATATGCTGTTCCAGACACACACACAGGGCTGCCACTATAACATCTCTGTATCCCTTCTCTATATGCTGTTCCAGACACACAGACAGGGCTGTCAGTATAACATATCTGTATCCTTCCTCTATATGCTGTTCCAGACACACACAGGGCTGTCAGTATAACATCTCTGTATCCTTCCTCTATATGCTGTTCCAGACACACTGGGCTGTCAGTATAACATCTCTGTATCCTTCCTCTATATGCTGTTCCAGACACACACAGGGCTGCCACTATAACATCTCTGTATTCCTCCTCTATATGCTGTTCCAGACACACACAGGGCTGTCAGTATAACATCTCTGTATCCTTCCTCTATATGCTGTTCCAGACACACAGGGCTGTCAGTATAACATCTCTGTATCCTTCCTCTATATGCTGTTCCAGACACACACAGGGCTGCCACTATAACATCTCTGTATCCTCCTCTATATGCTGTTCCAGACACACACAGGGCTGGGCTGTTGCCAGTATAACATCTCTGTATCCCTCCTCTATATGCTGTTCCAGACACACACACTGGGCTGTCAGTATAACATCTCTGTATCCCTTCTCTATATGCTGTTCCAGACACACACAGGGCTGTCACTATAACATCTCTGTATCCCTCCTCTATATGCTGTTCCAGACACACACAGGCTGTCAGTATAACATCTCACTATATGCTGTTCCAGACACACTGGGCTGTCAGTATAACATCTCTGTATCCTTCCTCTATATGCTGTTCCAGACACACACTGGGCTGCCACTATAACATCTCTGTATTCCTCCTCTATATGCTGTTCCAGACACACAGGGCTGTCACTATACCATCTCTGTATCCTTCCTCTATATGCTGTTCCAGACTCACACACAGGGCTGCCAGTATAACATCTCTGTATCCTTCCTCTATATGCTGTTCCAGACACACACACAGGGCTGTCAGTATAACATCTCTGTATCCTTCCTCTATATGCTGTTCCAGACACACACACAGGGCTGTCAGTATAACATCTCTGTATTCCTCCTCTATATGCTGTTCCAGACACACACACTGGGCTGTCAGTATAACATCTCTGTATCCCTCCTCTATATGCTGTTCCAGACACACAGGGCTGTCACTATAACATCTCTGTATCCTTCCTCTATATGCTGTTCCAGACACACACACAGGGCTGCCAGTATAACATCTCTGTATCCCTCCTCTATATGCTGTTCCAGACACACACACAGGGCTGCCAGTATAACATCTCTGTATCCCTTCTCTATATGCTGTTCCAGACACACACACAGGTCTGTCACTATAACATCTCTGTATCCCTTCTCTATATGCTGTTCCAGACACACACAGGGCTGCCAGTATAACATCTCTGTATCCCTCCTCTATATGCTGTTCCAGACACACACACAGGGCTGCCAGTATAACATCTCTGTATCCCTTCTCTATATGCTGTTCCAGACACACACAGGGCTGCCAGTATAACATCTCTGTATCCCTCCTCTATATGCTGTTCCAGACACACACAGGGCTGCCAGTATAACATCTCTGTATCCCTCCTCTATATGCTGTTCCAGACACACACACAGGGCTGCCAGTATAACATCTCTGTATGCTGTTCCAGACACACACACAGGGCTGCCAGTATAACATCTCTGTATCCCTCCTCTATGCTGTTCCAGACACACACACTGGGCTGTCAGTATAACATCTCTGTATCCTTCCTCTATATGCTGTTCCAGACACACACACAGAGCTGCCACTATAACATCTCTGTATCCTTCCTCTATATGCTGTTCCAGACACACACACTGGGCTGTCAGTATAACATCTCTGTATCCTTCCTCTATATGCTGTTCCAGACACACACAGGGCTGCCACTATAACATCTCTGTATCCTTCCTCTATATGCTGTTCCAGACACACACAGGGCTGCCACTAGAACATCTCTGTATTCCTCCCTCTATATGCTGTTCCAGACACACAGGGCTGTCACTATAACATCTCTGTATCCTTCCTCTATATGCTGTTCCAGACTCACACACAGGGCTGCCAGTATAACATCTCTGTATCCTTCCTCTATATGCTGTTCCAGACTCACACACTGGGCTGTCAGTATAACATCTCTGTATCCTTCCTCTATATGCTGTTCCAGACACACACACAGGGCTGCCACTATAACATCTCTGTATCCCTTCTCTATATGCTGTTCCAGACACACACACAGGGCTGCCACTATAACATCTCTGTATCCCTTCTCTATATGCTGTTCCAGACACACAGACAGGGCTGTCAGTATAACATATCTGTATCCTTCCTCTATATGCTGTTCCAGACACACACAGGGCTGTCAGTATAACATCTCTGTATCCTTCCTCTATATGCTGTTCCAGACACACTGGGCTGTCAGTATAACATCTCTGTATCCTTCCTCTATATGCTGTTCCAGACACACACAGGGCTGCCACTATAACATCTCTGTATTCCTCCTCTATATGCTGTTCCAGACACACACAGGGCTGTCAGTATAACATCTCTGTATCCTTCCTCTATATGCTGTTCCAGACACACTGGGCTGTCAGTATAACATCTCTGTATCCTTCCTCTATATGCTGTTCCAGACACACACAGGGCTGCCACTATAACATCTCTGTATTCCTCCTCTATATGCTGTTCCAGACACACAGGGCTGTCACACCATCTCTGTATCCTTCCTCTATATGCTGGACTCACACACAGGGCTGCCAGTATAACATCTCTGTATCCTTCCTCTATATGCTGTTCCAGACACACACACAGGGCTGCCACTATAACATCTCTGTATCCCTTCTCTATATGCTGTTCCAGGGCTGTCACTATAACATCTCTGTATCCCTCATCTATATGCTGTTCCAGACTCACACACAGGCTGTCACTATAACATCTCTGTATCCCTTCTCTATATGCTGTTCCAGACACACACAGGGCTGCCAGTATAACATCTCTGTATCCTTCCTCTATATGCTGTTCCAGACACACACAGGGCTGCCAGTATAACATCTCTGTATCCCTTCTCTATATGCTGTTCCAGACACACACAGGGCTGTCACTATAACATCTCTGTATCCCTCCTCTATATGCTGTTCCAGACACACACACGGCTGCCAGTATAACATCTCTGTATCCCTTCTCTATATGCTGTTCCAGACACACACACAGGTCTGTCACTATAACATCTCTGTATCCTTCCTCTATATGCTGTTCCAGACACACACACAGGGCTGCCAGTATAACATCTCTGTATCCTTCCTCTATATGCTGTTCCAGACACACACACAGGGCTGCCAGTATAACATCTCTGTATCCCTTCTCTATATGCTGTTCCAGACACACACAGGGCTGCCACTATAACATCTCTGTATCCCTCCTCTATATGCTGTTCCAGACACACACACTGGGCTGTCAGTATAACATCTCTGTATCCTTCCTCTATATGCTGTTCCAGACACACACACAGGGCTGCCAGTATAACATCTCTGTATCCTTCCTCTATATGCTATTCCAGACACACACACAGGGCTGTCAGTATAAAATCTCTGTATCCTTCCTCTATATGTGTGTTCCAGACACACACACTGGGCTGTCAGTATAACATCTCTGTATCCTTCCTCTATATGCTGTTCCAGACACACTGGGCTGTCAGTATAACATCTCTGTATCCTTCCTCTATATGCTGTTCCAGACACACACAGGGCTGCCACTATAACATCTCTGTATTCCTCCTCTATATGCTGTTCCAGACACACAGGGCTGTCACTATAACATCTCTGTATCCTTCCTCTATATGCTGTTCCAGACACACACAGGGCTGTCACTATAACATCTCTGTATCCCTCATCTATATGCTGTTCCAGACTCACACACAGGGCTGTCACTATAACATCTCTGTATCCTTCCTCTATATGCTGTTCCAGACACACACACAGAGCTGTCACTATAACATCTCTGTATCCCTTCTCTATATGCTGTTCCAGACACACACAGGGCTGCCAGTATAACATCTCTGTATCCTTCCTCTATATGCTGTTCCAGACACACACACAGGGCTGCCAGTATAACATCTCTGTATCCCTTCTCTATATGCTGTTCCAGACACACACAGGGCTGTCACTATAACATATCTGTATCCCTCCTCTATATGCTGTTCCAGACACACACACAGGGCTGCCAGTATAACATCTCTGTATCCCTTCTCTATATGCTGTTCCAGACACACACACAGGTCTGTCACTATAACATCTCTGTATCCTTCCTCTATATGCTGTTCCAGACACACACAGGGCTGCCAGTATAACATCTCTGTATCCTTCCTCTATATGCTGTTCCAGACACACACACAGAGCTGCCACTATAACATCTCTGTATCCTTCCTCTATATGCTGTTCCAGACACACACACTGGGCTGTCAGTATAACATCTCTGTATCCTTCCTCTATATGCTGTTCCAGACACACACACAGGGCTGCCAGTATAACATCTCTGTATCCTTCCTCTATATGCTGTTCCAGACACACACACAGGGCTGCCACTAAAACATCTCTGTATCCTTCCTCTATATGCTACTCCAGACACACACACAGGGCTGTCAGTATAACATCTCTGTATCCTTCCTCTATATGCTGTTCCAGACACACACACAGGGCTGCCACTATAACATCTCTGTATCCTTCCTCTATATGCTGTTCCAGACACACACAGGGCTGCCACTATAACATCTCTGTATTCCTCCTCTATATGCTGTTCCAGACACACAGGGCTGTCACTATAACATCTCTGTATCCTTCCTCTATATGCTGTTCCAGACTCACACACAGGGCTGCCAGTATAACATCTCTGTATCCTTCCTCTATATGCTGTTCCAGACTCACACACTGGGCTGTCAGTATAACATCTCTGTATCCTTCCTCTATATGCTGTTCCAGACACACACACAGGGCTGCCACTATAACATCTCTGTATCCCTTCTCTATATGCTGTTCCAGACACACACACAGGGCTGCCACTATAACATCTCTGTATCCCTTCTCTATATGCTGTTCCAGACACACACAGGGCTGTCAGTATAACATCTCTGTATCCTTCCTCTATATGCTGTTCCAGACACACTGGGCTGTCAGTATAACATCTCTGTATCCTTCCTCTATATGCTGTTCCAGACACACAGGGCTGTCACTATACCATCTCTGTATCCTTCCTCTATATGCTGTTCCAGACTCACACACAGGGCTGCCAGTATAACATCTCTGTATCCTTCCTCTATATGCTGTTCCAGACACACACACAGGGCTGTCAGTATAACATTTCTGTATCCTTCCTCTATATGCTGTTCCAGACACACACACAGGGCTGTCAGTATAACATCTCTGTATTCCTCCTCTATATGCTGTTCCAGACACACACACTGGGCTGTCAGTATAACATCTCTGTATCCCTCCTCTATATGCTGTTCCAGACACACAGGGCTGTCACTATAACATCTCTGTATCCTTCCTCTATATGCTGTTCCAGACAGACACACAGGGCTGCCAGTATAACATCTCTGTATCCCTCCTCTATATGCTGTTCCAGACACACACACAGGGCTGCCAGTATAACATCTCTGTATCCCTTCTCTATATGCTGTTCCAGACACACACAGGGCTGTCACTATAACATCTCTGTATCCCTCCTCTATATGCTGTTCCAGACACACACACAGGGCTGCCAGTATAACATCTCTGTATCCCTCCTCTATATGCTGTTCCAGACACACAGGGCTGCCAGTATAACATCTCTGTATCCCTCCTCTATATGCTGTTCCAGACACACACAGGGCTGCCAGTATAACATCTCTGTATCCCTCCTCTATATGCTGTTCCAGACACACACACAGGGCTGCCAGTATAACATCTCTGTATCCCTCTCTATAAGCTGTTCCAGACACACACACTGGGCTGTCAGTATAACATCTCTGTATCCTTCCTCTATATGCTGTTCCAGACACACACACAGAGCTGCCACTATAACATCTCTGTATCCTTCCTCTATATGCTGTTCCAGACACACACACTGGGCTGTCAGTATAACATCTCTGTATCCTTCCTCTATATGCTGTTCCAGACACACACACAGGGCTGCCACTATAACATCTCTGTATCCTTCCTCTATATGCTGTTCCAGACACACACAGGGCTGCCACTATAACATCTCTGTATTCCTCCTCTATATGCTGTTCCAGACACACAGGGCTGTCACTATAACATCTCTGTATCCTTCCTCTATATGCTGTTCCAGACACACACACAGGTCTGTCACTATAACATCTCTGTATCCTTCCTCTATATGCTGTTCCAGACACACACACAGGGCTGCCAGTATAACATCTCTGTATCCTTCCTCTATATGCTGTTCCAGACACACACACAGAGCTGCCACTATAACATCTCTGTATCCTTCCTCTATATGCTGTTCCAGACACACACACTGGGCTGTCAGTATAACATCTCTGTATCCTTCCTCTATATGCTGTTCCAGACACACACACAGGGCTGCCAGTATAACATCTCTGTATCCTTCCTCTATATGCTGTTCCAGACACACACACAGGGCTGCCACTAAAACATCTCTGTATCCTTCCTCTATATGCTGTTCCAGACACACACACAGGGCTGTATAACATCTCTGTATCCTTCCTCTATATGCTGTTCCAGACACACACACAGGGCTGCCACTATAACATCTCTGTATCCTTCCTCTATATGCTGTTCCAGACACACACAGGGCTGCCACTATAACATCTCTGTATTCCTCTCTATATGCTGTTCCAGACACACAGGGCTGTCACTATAACATCTCTGTATCCTTCCTCTATATGCTGTTCCAGACTCACACACAGGGCTGCCAGTATAACATCTCTGTATCCTTCCTCTATATGCTGTTCCAGACTCACACACTGGGCTGTCAGTATAACATCTCTGTATCCTTCCTCTATATGCTGTTCCAGACACACACACAGGGCTGCCACTATAACATCTCTGTATCCCTTCTCTATATGCTGTTCCAGACACACACACAGGGCTGCCACTATAACATCTCTGTATCCCTTCTCTATATGCTGTTCCAGACACACACACAGGGCTGTCAGTATAACATATCTGTATCCTTCCTCTATATGCTGTTCCAGACACACACAGGGCTGTCAGTATAACATCTCTGTATCCTTCCTCTATATGCTGTTCCAGACACACTGGGCTGTCAGTATAACATCTCTGTATCCTTCCTCTATATGCTGTTCCAGACACACAGGGCTGTCACTATACCATCTCTGTATCCTTCCTCTATATGCTGTTCCAGACTCACACACAGGGCTGCCAGTATAACATCTCTGTATCCTTCCTCTATATGCTGTTCCAGACACACACACAGGGCTGTCAGTATAACATTTCTGTATCCTTCCTCTATATGCTGTTCCAGACACACACACAGGGCTGTCAGTATAACATCTCTGTATCCCTCCTCTATATGCTGTTCCAGACACACACACAGGGCTGTCAGTATAACATCTCTGTATCCCTCCTCTATATGCTGTTCCAGACACACAGGGCTGTCACTATAACATCTCTGTATCCTTCCTCTATATGCTGTTCCAGACAGACACACATAACATCTCTGTATCCCTCCTCTATATGCTGTTCCAGACACACACACAGGGCTGCCAGTATAACATCTCTGTATCCCTTCTCTATATGCTGTTCCAGACACACACACAGGTCTGTCACTATAACATCTCTGTATCCTTCCTCTATATGCTGTTCCAGACACACACACAGGGCTGCCAGTATAACATCTCTGTATCCTTCTCTATATGCTGTTCCAGACACACACAGGGCTGCCAGTATAACATCTCTGTATCCCTCCTCTATATGCTGTTCCAGACACACACAGGGCTGCCAGTATAACATCTCTGTATCCCTCCTCTATATGCTGTTCCAGACACACACACAGGGCTGCCAGTATAACATCTCTGTATCCCTCCTCTATAAGCTGTTCCAGACACACACACTGGGCTGTCAGTATAACATCTCTGTATCCTTCCTCTATATGCTGTTCCAGACACACACACAGAGCTGCCACTATAACATCTCTGTATCCTTCCTCTATATGCTGTTCCAGACACACACACTGGGCTGTCAGTATAACATCTCTGTATCCTTCCTCTATATGCTGTTCCAGACACACACACAGGGCTGCCACTATAACATCTCTGTATCCTTCCTCTATATGCTGTTCCAGACACACACAGGGCTGCCACTATAACATCTCTGTATCCTCCTCTATATGCTGTTCCAGACACACAGGGCTGTCACTATAACATCTCTGTATCCTTCCTCTATATGCTGTTCCAGACTCACACACAGGGCTGCCAGTATAACATCTCTGTATCCTTCCTCTATATGCTGTTCCAGACTCACACACTGGGCTGTCAGTATAACATCTCTGTATCCTTCCTCTATATGCTGTTCCAGACACACACACAGGGCTGCCACTATAACATCTCTGTATCCCTTCTCTATATGCTGTTCCAGACACACACACAGGGCTGCCACTATAACATCTCTGTATCCCTTCTCTATATGCTGTTCCAGACACACAGACAGGGCTGTCAGTATAACATATCTGTATCCTTCCTCTATATGCTGTTCCAGACACACACAGGGCTGTCAGTATAACATCTCTGTATCCTTCCTCTATATGCTGTTCCAGACACACTGGGCTGTCAGTATAACATCTCTGTATCCTTCCTCTATATGCTGTTCCAGACACACACAGGGCTGCCACTATAACATCTCTGTATTCCTCCTCTATATGCTGTTCCAGACACACACAGGGCTGTCAGTATAACATCTCTGTATCCTTCCTCTATATGCTGTTCCAGACACACTGGGCTGTCAGTATAACATCTCTGTATCCTTCCTCTATATGCTGTTCCAGACACACACAGGGCTGCCACTATAACATCTCTGTATTCCTCCTCTATATGCTGTTCCAGACACACAGGGCTGTCACTATACCATCTCTGTATCCTTCCTCTATATGCTGTTCCAGACTCACACACAGGGCTGCCAGTATAACATCTCTGTATCCTTCCTCTATATGCTGTTCCAGACTCACACACTGGGCTGCCACTATAACATCTCTGTATCCCTTCTCTATATGCTGTTCCAGACACACACACAGGGCTGTCACTATAACATCTCTGTATCCTTCCTCTATATGCTGTTCCAGACACACACACAGGGCTGCCAGTATAACATCTCTGTATCCCTTCTCTATATGCTGTTCCAGACACACACAGGGCTGTCACTATAACATCTCTGTATCCCTCCTCTATATGCTGTTCCAGACACACACACAGGGCTGCCAGTATAACATCTCTGTATCCCTTCTCTATATGCTGTTCCAGACACACACACAGGTCTGTCACTATAACATCTCTGTATCCTTCCTCTATATGCTGTTCCAGACACACACACAGGGCTGCCAGTATAACATCTCTGTATCCCTTCTCTATATGCTGTTCCAGACACACACACAGGTCTGTCACTATAACATCTCTGTATCCTTCCTCTATATGCTGTTCCAGACACACACACAGGGCTGCCAGTATAACATCTCTGTATCCCTTCTCTATATGCTGTTCCAGACACACACAGGGCTGCCACTATAACATCTCTGTATCCCTCCTCTATATGCTGTTCCAGACACACCCACTGGGCTGTCAGTATAACATCTTCTTCCTCTATATGCTGTTCCAGACACACACACAGGGCTGCCAGTATAACATCTCTGTATCCTTCCTCTATATGCTATTCCAGACACACACACAGGGCTGTCAGTATAACATCTCTGTATCCTTCCTCTATATGCTGTTCCAGACACACACACTGGGCTGTCAGTATAACATCTCTGTATCCTTCCTCTATATGCTGTTCCAGACACACTGGGCTGTCAGTATAACATCTCTGTATCCTTCCTCTATATGCTGTTCCAGACACACACAGGGCTGCCACTATAACATCTCTGTATTCCTCCTCTATATGCTGTTCCAGACACACAGGGCTGTCACTATAACATCTCTGTATCCTTCCTCTATATGCTGTTCCAGACACACACAGGGCTGTCACTATAACATCTCTGTATCCTCATCTATATGCTGTTCCAGACTCACACACAGGGCTGTCAGTATAACATCTCTGTATCCTTCCTCTATATGCTGTTCCAGACACACACACAGAGCTGTCACTATAACATCTCTGTATCCCTTCTCTATATGCTGTTCCAGACACACACAGGGCTGCCAGTATAACATCTCTGTATCCTTCCTCTATATGCTGTTCCAGACACACACACAGGGCTGCCAGTATAACATCTCTGTATCCCTTCTCTATATGCTGTTCCAGACACACACAGGGCTGTCACTATAACATCTCTGTATCCCTCCTCTATATGCTGTTCCAGACACACACACAGGGCTGCCAGTATAACATCTCTGTATCCCTTCTCTATATGCTGTTCCAGACACACACACAGGTCTGTCACTATAACATCTCTGTATCCTTCCTCTATATGCTGTTCCAGACACACACACAGGGCTGCCAGTATAACATCTCTGTATCCTTCCTCTATATGCTGTTCCAGACACACACACAGGGCTGCCAGTATAACATCTCTGTATCCTTCCTCTATATGCTGTTCCAGACACACACAGGGCTGCCAGTATAACATCTCTGTATCCCTCCTCTATATGCTGTTCCAGACACACACAGGGCTGCCAGTATAACATCTCTGTATCCCTCCTCTATAAGCTGTTCCAGACACACACACTGGGCTGTCAGTATAACATCTCTGTATCCTTCCTCTATATGCTGTTCCAGACACACACACAGAGCTGCCACTATAACATCTCTGTATCCTTCCTCTATATGCTGTTCCAGACACACACACTGGGCTGTCAGTATAACATCTCTGTATCCTTCCTCTATATGCTGTTCCAGACACACACACAGGGCTGCCAGTATAACATCTCTGTATCCTTCCTCTATATGCTGTTCCAGACACACACACAGGTCTGCCACTATAACATCTCTGTATCCTTCCTCTATATGCTATTCCAGACACACACACAGGGCTGTCAGTATAACATCTCTGTATCCTTCCTCTATATGTGTGTTCCAGACACACACACTGGGCTGTCAGTATAACATCTCTGTATCCTTCCTCTATATGCTGTTCCAGACACACTGGGCTGTCAGTATAACATCTCTGTATCCTTCCTCTATATGCTGTTCCAGACACACACAGGGCTGCCACTATAACATCTCTGTATTCCTCCTCTATATGCTGTTCCAGACACACAGGGCTGTCACTATAACATCTCTGTATCCTTCCTCTATATGCTGTTCCAGACTCACACACAGGGCTGCCAGTATAACATCTCTGTATCCTTCCTCTATATGCTGTTCCAGACTCACACACTGGGCTGTCAGTATAACATCTCTGTATCCTTCCTCTATATGCTGTTCCAGACACACACACAGGGCTGCCACTATAACATCTCTGTATCCCTTCTCTATATGCTGTTCCAGACACACACACAGGGCTGCCACTATAACATCTCTGTATCCCTTCTCTATATGCTGTTCCAGACACACACACAGGGCTGTCAGTAGAACAGCTCTGTATCCTTCCTCTATATGCTGTTCCAGACACACACAGGGCTGTCAGTATAACATATCTGTATCCTTCCTCTATATGCTGTTCCAGACACACTGGGCTGTCAGTATAACATCTCTGTATCCTTCCTCTATATGCTGTTCCAGACACACACAGGGCTGCCACTATAACATCTCTGTATTCCTCCTCTATATGCTGTTCCAGACACACAGGGCTGTCACTATAACATCTCTGTATCCTTCCTCTATATGCTGTTCCAGACTCACACACAGGGCTGCCAGTATAACATCTCTGTATCCTTCCTCTATATGCTGTTCCAGACTCACACACTGGGCTGTCAGTATAACATCTCTGTATCCTTCCTCTATATGCTGTTCCAGACACACACACAGGGCTGCCACTATAACACCTCTGTATCCCTTCTCTATATGCTGTTCCAGACACACACACTGGGCTGTCACTATAACATCTCTGTATCCTTCCTCTATATGCTGTTCCAGACACACACACAGGGCTGCCAGTATAACATCTCTGTATCCTTCCTCTATTTGCTGTTCCAGACACACACACAGGTCTGTCACTATAACATCTCTGTATCCCTCCTCTATATGCTGTTTCAGACACACACACTGGGCTGCCACTATAACATCTCTGTATCCTTCCTCTATATGCTATTCCAGACTCACACACAGGGCTGCCAGTATATGTGCTGTTATTACTGGCTCGAACTACAGCATCTCACCAGACCGGTGAATGCAGAAAAAAGCTGTGTGTGTGTGTGTGTGGCTGTCTGTCTCTTGTATATCATTTTCACCAAACCCCTTGAGACACACACACAGCCACGCGTGTTACACGGCCACACACACATATCCCCCTCACTGTTATGTCTTATTCATGCTGTATCAATCCATAGTAACCAGACCAGTCCGTCTGTACACACACACACACACACACTGGGACCAAATGAATGAAGTTAGGTTTACCCTGGTGTGTATCTGGGACATCAGGACTGCAGTTATCAGGAGCTCTGCACATCACAAGACACACACACAGGGGACTGATGTCTAAGCGATTTAACTTGAATATTTAACAACCCTCCATCCATCTGTTGAATTATTCATCAACACAGAATCGTTAGTACAAACATCTCACTCACTCACTCTACACACACACACACACGGTTTGTTAAGGCATGTGATGTATAAGAAATTGTTTAGTAGAATTATTGTCAACCCTAAATATCTTCATATAATTATAAATACAGTTTATATAGGTTTTATACACATTTTCTGTATAAATAGCTTCTTAAATATATGTTGTTCTTTGAAAAGCTGTGAGTGCTATTATACGATACAACATCAGAAGTCTACTTGTTGCATTAACAACTTCTCTAAGTCCTGTCATCAACTGATTTCAGCCAGTGTATGGCTGTGCATTCACTGCATTGTTTGAATAAAATGTTGGCATATTGTCAGTTAATTTGAAAACAGTTGGACTCACTCCACTAAAAACGGTCTGGCTAACTAACAAACAGTGGAGGTAAATTCTTCAAATTCATACATTTACACAATATCTTACCACACCACTGGCAAACCACAGTTGACCAACACCCTGACCAACATGGCTGACCTTTATCCCATCATAACACGGTTCATGTCCATTCTACTATTCTAATTCCATGTCCGACCCCATCTAACAGACAACACTGAACACTCATGATAACTGGGTTAAAATATGACAAACAGAGCAGCCAAGAGCCGAAGAACACAAACAACAACCTCAACACCAACACACACAGGAAGGAGAAACAACACAGCCTGAAAACAAGGAACCCATAATTACCCACAATCCTATGGCACAGCTACAATACATTATGTTGTGCATTCAGCAAGTATTCACACCCCTAACATTTTTCCACATCTTGTTGTGTTACAGCCAGAATTTAAAATGGATTACATTTAGATTTTGTGTGTCTGGCCTACACACAATACCTATAATGCCAACGTGGAATTAAGAGCCATAGAGAAACATTGCTTCAGGAGGTATGATCTAAGGGACTGACAGTTGGTATTCAGCAGTCATAAAACATTGCCAACCAAAGAAGGCCTGCAGCAGCACCTACATATCAAATCAAATCAAATGTATTTATATAGCCCTTCGTACATCAGCTGATATCTCAAAGTGCTGTACAGAAACCCAGCCTAAAACCCCAAACAGCAAACAATGCAGGTGTAAAAGCACGGTGGCTAGGAAAAACTCCCTAGAAAGGCCAAAACCTAGGAAGAAACCTAGAGAGGAACCAGGCTATGTGGGTTGGCCAGTCCTCTTCTGGCTGTGCCGGGTAGAGATTATAACAGAACATGACCAAGATGTTCAAATGTTCATAAATGACCAGCATGGTCGAATAATAATAAGGCAGAACAGTTGAAACTGGAGCAGCAGCACAGTCAGGTGGACTGGGGACAGCAAGGAGTCATCATGTCAGGTAGTCCTGGGGCACGGTCCTAGGGCTCAGGTCCTCCGAGAGAGAGAAAGAAAGAGAGAATTAGAGAGAGCATATGTGGGGTGGCCAGTCCTCTTCTGGCTGTGCCGGGTGGAGATTATAACAGAACGTGGCCAAGATGTTCAAATGTTCATAAATGACCAGCATGGTCATATCCTAATAACATATCCTGCACAGATTCTGTCAGACCTGGGCCCTGACAGACCTGGGCCCTGACAGACCTGGGCCCTGACAGACCTGGGCCCTGACAGACCTGGGCCCTGACAGACCTGGGCCCTGACAGACCTGGACCCTGACAGACCTGGACCCTGACAGACCTGGACCCTGACAGACCTGGACCCTGACAGACCTGGGCCCTGACAGACCTGGACCCTGACAGACCTGGGCCCTGACAGACCTGGGCCTTGACAGACCTGGACCCTGACAGTAAATCTCAATAAGACCAAAATAATGTTGTTCCAAAAACGGTCCAGTCGCCAGGACCACAAATACAAATTCCATCTAGACGCCATTGCCCTAGAGCACACAGAAAACTATACATACCTTGGCCTAAACATCAGCGCCAAAGGTAACTTCCACAAAGCTGTGAACGATCTGAGAGACAAGGCAAGAAGGGCCTTCTATGCCATCAAAAGGAACATAAAATTCATCATATCAATTAGGATCTGGCTAAAAATACTTGAATCAGTCATAGAACCCATTGTCCTTTATGGATGTGAGGTCTGGGGTCCGCTCACTAACCAACAATATCCTCCGTGTACAACGTAAAACACCAAATAATGCATGCAGAGCAGAATTAGGCCGATACCCACTAATTATCAAAATCCAGAAAAGAGCTGTTAAATTCAACACCCACCTAAAAGGAAGCGATTCCCAAACCTTCCATAACAAAGCCCTCGCCTACAGAGAGATGAACCTGGAGAAGAGTCCCCTAAGCAAGCTGGTCCTGGGGCTCTGTTCACAAACACAAACAGACCCCACAGAGCAACAGGACAGCAATACAATTAGACCCAACCAAATCATGAGAAAACAAAAAGATAAGTGACACATTGGAAAGAATTAACAAAAAAGACAGAGCAAACTAGAATGTTATCTGGCCCTAAACAGAGAGTACACAGTGGCAGAATACCTGACCACTGTGACTGGCCCTAAACAGAGAGTACACAGTGGCAGAATACCTGACCACTGTGACTGACCCTAAACAGAGAGTACACAGTGGCAGAATACCTGACCACTGTGACTGGCCCTAAACAGAGAGTACACAGTGGCAGAATACCTGACCACTGTGACTGGCCCTAAACAGAGAGTACACAGTGGCAGAATACCTGACCACTGTGACTGGCCCTAAACAGAGAGTACACAGTGGCAGAATACCTGACCACTGTGACTGGCCCTAAACAGAGAGTACACAGTGGCAGAATACCTGACCACTGTGACTGGCCCTAAACAGAGAGTACACAGTGGCAGAATACCTGACCACTGTGACTGGCCCTAAACAGAGAGTACACAGTGGCAGAATACCTGACCACTGTGACTGGCCCTAAACAGAGAGTACACAGTGGCAGAATACCTGACCACTGTGACTGACCCTAAACAGAGAGTACACAGTGGCAGAATACCTGACCACTGTGACTGGCCCTAAACAGAGAGTACACAGTGACAGAATACCTGACCACTGTGACTGGCCCTAAACAGAGAGTACACAGTGGCAGAATACCTGTCCACTGTGACTGGCCCTAAACAGAGAGTACACAGTGGCAGAATACCTGACCACTGTGACTGGCCCTAAACAGAGAGTACACAGTGGCAGAATACCTGACCACTGTGACTGGCCCTAAACAGAGAGTACACAGTGACAGAATACCTGACCACTGTGACTGGCCCTAAACAGAGAGTACACAGTGGCAGAATACCTGTCCACTGTGACTGGCCCTAAACAGAGAGTAAACAGTGGCAGAATACCTGACCACTGTGACTGGCCCTAAACAGAGAGTACACAGTGACAGAATACCTGACCACTGTGACTGACCCTAAACAGAGTGTACACAGTGACAGAATATCTGACCACTGTGACTGACCCTAAACAGAGAGTACACAGTGACAGAATACCTGACCACTGTGACTGGCCCTAAACAGAGAGTGCACAGTGACAGAATACCTGACCACTGTGACTGGCCCTAAACAGAGAGTACACAGTGGCAGAATACCTGACCACTGTGACTAACCCTAAACAGAGAGTACACAGTGGCAGAATACCTGACCACTGTGACTGGCCCTAAACAGAGAGTACACAGTGGCAGAATACCTGACCACTGTGACTGACCCTAAACAGAGTATACACAGTGGCAGAATACCTGACCACTGTGACTGACCCTAAACAGAGTGTACACAGTGGCAGAATACCTGACCACTGTGACTGGCCCTAAACAGAGAGTACACAGTGGCAGAATACCTGACCACTGTGACTGGCCCTAAACAGAGAGTGCACAGTGACAGAATACCTGACCACTGTGACTGGCCCTAAACAGAGAGTACACAGTGGCAGAATACCTGACCACTGTGACTGACCCTAAACAGAGAGTACACAGTGGCAGAATACCTGACCACTGTGACTGACCCTAAACAGAGAGTACACAGTGGCAGAATACCTGACCACTGTGACTGACCCTAAACAGAGAGTACACAGTGGCAGAATACCTGACCACTGTGACTGACCCTAAACAGAGAGTACACAGTGGCAGAATACCTGACCACTGTGACTGACCCTAAACAGAGTATACACAGTGGCAGAATACCTGACCACTGTGACTGACCCTAAACAGAGTGTACACAGTGGCAGAATACCTGACCACTGTGACTGGCCCTAAACAGAGAGTACACAGTGGCAGAATACCTGACCACTGTGACTGTCCCAAACTTAAGGAAAGCTTTGACTGTGTACAGACTCCGTGAGCATAGCCTTGCTATTGAGAAAGGCCGCCGTAGGCAGACATGGCTCTCCAGAGAAGACCGGCTATGTGCTCACTGCCCACAAAATGAGGTGGAAACTGAGCTGTACTTCCAAACCTCCTGTCAAATGTATGACCATATTAGAGACACATATTTCCCTCAGATTACACAGACCCACAAGGAATTCAAAAACAAATCCAAGTTTGATACATTTCCATATCTGCTGGGTGAAATTCCACAGTGTGCCATCACAGCAGCAAGATTTGTGACCTGTTGCCACAGAAAAGGGCAACCAGTGAAGAACAAACACCATTGTAAATACAACCCATATTTATGTTTATTTATTTTCCCTTTTGTAGTTTAACTAGTTGCAAATTGTTACAACACTGTATATAGACATAATATGACATTTGAAATGTCTCTATTCCTTTTGAACTTTTGGGAGTGTAATGTTCACTGCTATGTTTATTGTTTATTTTGCTTTCGTTTATTGTCTATTTCACTTGCTTTGGCAATGTTAACATATGTTTCCCTTGCCAATAAAGCCCCTTAAATTGAAATTGAATTGAGAGAGAGAGAGAGAGAGGACTAGAAACATGATGGAGACAGCGATAGAGGACAGAAATCATGATAGAGATAGAGAGAGAGAGGACAGGAACCATGATAGAGATAGAGAGAGGACTAGAAACATGATGGAGACAGCGATAGAGGACAGAAATCATGATAGAGATAGAGAGAGAGAGGACAGGAACCATGATAGAGATAGAGAGAGGACTAGAAACATGATGGAGACAGCGATAGAGGACAGAAATCATGATAGAGAGAGAGAGAGAGAGGACAGGAACCATGATAGAGATAGAGAGAGGACTAGAAACATGATGGAGACAGAGAGAGAGGACAGGAACCATGATATAGATAGAGAGAGAGAGGACAGGAACCATGATAGAGATAGAGAGAGAGAGGACAGGAACCATGATATAGACAGAGAGATGAATCATGATATAGACAGAGAGATGAGAGGAATCATGATAGAGACAGAGAGAGGAGAGGAACCATGATATAGACAGAGAGAGGAGAGGATTCATGATAGAGACAGAGAGATGAGAGGAATCATGATATAGACAGAGAGAGGAGAGGAACCATGATATAGACAGAGAGAGGAGAGGAATCATGATATAGACAGAGAGAGGAGAGGAACCATGATATAGACAGAGAGAGGAGAGGAACCATGATATAGACAGAGAGAGGAGAGGATTCATGATAGAGACAGAGAGGAATCATGATATAGACAGAGAGAGGAGAGGAACCATGATATAGACAGAGAGAGGAGAGGAATCATGATATAGACAGAGAGAGGAGAGGAACCATGATATAGACAGAGAGAGGAGAGGAATCATGATATAGACAGAGAGAGGAGAGGAATCATGATATAGACAGAGAGAGGAGAGTAACCATGATATAGACAGAGAGAGGAGAGGAACCATGATATAGACAGAGAGAGGAGAGGAATCATGATATAGACAGAGAGAGGAGAGGAATCATGATATAGACAGAGAGAGGAGAGGAATCATGATATAGACAGAGAGAGGAGAGGATTCATGATAGAGACAGAGAGAGGAGAGGATTCATGATAGAGACAGAGAGAGGAGAGGAATCATGATATAGACAGAGAGAGGAGAGGAATCATGATATAGACAGAGAGAGGAGAGGATTCATGATAGAGACAGAGAGAGGAGAGGAATCATGATATAGACAGATATAGACACACACACAGGATTTCTCCCAATAATAACAGAATCTCCCTGAATGTCCTACTGAGAAACATTTTCCCCAGCATCAAACACCAAACAAACACAGTGAACACACAGAGTCAGTCCAATAGAAACACATAGGGCTAAATGCATGAAGACATAGCTAAGGCCCTTTTTCTCTAAATGAACCTTAGAAAGAACGTTATCTCAAGTGAATGCCTGCTTTCACAATATTAGCAAGCTGAGGTGTAATTAGTGTCTGTGTGTGTAATTACATGCAGTATTATTCTGTGTGTCTGTGTTAGGGTTTGTGTATTAGACCAATCCTGTTGTCAAGCATTAGCACGGAAACAAGCAACAAACCACACCCCTTTACACGCCCCAGTAAAATCTCTCACACACTCATCTTCTCTACCAATCTTTACCCCCCACAGTGTAAGGGGGACTGCACCCTTCCCCTCCTCTCCTCTTACTCCCCCCCCCCTCATCTCCTCTTGCCCCCCACCCCCCTCCCCCACTCACACACACACCTAGCCTACCAATGTTGTAGGTAAAGGGAACCACAGCCACCCTTGCTTCCTCCCCTAACCCTTATCATAGAACTGACCTGACCTCTCACCCCATCCTGCCTGCATATCGAACTCCTAGCCCAGTCCAGGAACAACCCCTAGCCCAGTCCAGGAACAACTCCTAGCCCAGTCCAGGAACAACCCCTAGCCCAGTCCAGGAACAACCCCTAGCCCAGTCCAGGAACAACACCTAGCCCAGTCCAGGAACAACCCCTTGCCCAGTCTAGGAGTAACTCCTAGCCCAGTCCAGGAACAACCCCTTGCCCAGTCCAGGAACAACCCCTTGCCCAGTCCAGGAGTAACTCCTAGCCCAGTCCAGGAACAACTCCTAGCCCAGTCCAGGAATAACTCCTAGCCCAGTACAGGAACAACTCCTAGCCCAGTCCAGGAACAACCCCTAGCCCAGTCCAGGAACAACCCCTTGCCCAGTCCAGGAACAACCCCTTGCCCAGTCCAGGAACAACCCCTTGCCCAGTCCAGGAACAACCCCTTGCCCAGTCCAGGAGTAACTCCTAGCCCAGTACATGAACAACTCCTAGCCCAGTCCAGGAATAACTCCTAGCCCAGTACAGGAACAACCCCTAGCCCAGTACAGGAACAACTCCTAGCCCGGTACAGGAACAACTTCTAGCCCAGTACAGGAACAACCCCTAGCCCGGTCCAGGAACAACTCCTAGCCCAGTACAGGAACAACTCCTAGCCCAGTCCAGGAGTAACTCCTAGCCCAGTCCAGCAGTAACTCCTAGCCCAGTCCAGGAGTAACTCCTAGTCCAGTACAGGAACAACTCCTAGCCGAGTCCAGGAGTAACTCCTAGCCAGTAACTCCTAGCCCAGTCCAGGAGTAACTCCTAGCCCAGTACAGGAACAACCCCTAGCCTGGTACAGGAACAACCCCTAGCCCGGTACAGGAACAACCCCTAGCCCGGTACAGGAACAACCCCTAGCCCAGTACAGGAACAACCCCTAGCCCAGGGGTAGGCAACTAGATTCAGCCACAGGCTGATTGTTGTTGTAGTGGATGGTCGGAGCATTCAGTTGAACCATCATACATTATTTACACCTAAATACCTGTTCCTGTATTTGTAGACTAAGCCTAAAAGGAACAGAGGCTGTTATTTTTTGCCTGGAGCGTGGAGGCCCCTGGTGTACCTCCAAGCTAGTGTTTACCTCCAGTTTGTGTGTCATTCATAAGACAGGCACCAAGACGAGCAGCAGTACACAGAGATCCTGAGAGAGACCATAAACAAGCCAACTCTTCTTCCCCCTCCTACTACTCCTCTTCCCCCCCATCCACTCAAAACCAGATGCTTTTCCCTGAGGGCACCTATTACACTGAGTCCTTGGCCCCCTGCAGTACCTCCCTCCCTCCTCCTTCCTCCTGCTCTCACACTGTGAACACCTTCTAATTACAGACCAGGAGACTAGATCACAGAGCTGCATTGATAAGAACTAGGAACGGAGAGAGAGAGGTGGACACCAGATTGTTAAAGATGATGGATATTGCTGTTTTCACTGTTATTATTCATTTAATCAGCACTCTTCCTCTTCTAGTTCTCTATTCCTCTTCTAGTCCTCTACTCCTCTTCTAGTCCTCTACTCCTCTTCTAGTCCTCTACTCCTCTTCTAGTCCTCTACTCCTCTTCTAGTCCTCTACTCCTCTACTCCTCTTCTAGTCCTCTATTTCTCTTCTAGTTCTCTATTCCTCCTCTTTTCCCATTCTTTCGCACCGCTATCAGGCACCTCCATCCATCACCCAGCTTTAACCATCTCTAATAATCTCCAATCATGTCTCATTATCTCCAATAATCTTTTATCTGCTCCACTCCTCATTCATCAGTTTCACTTATCTCTCAGGTGTCCACAGAGAGAAAGAGAGAGAGCGAGGTAACTACAAAGATAGTTCGAAGGTTGAAGAGAGTTAGTCAACTAATTCCATTTTCTAGAAATAGGATGAATGTGTTTTACCATTCTAGACTAAAATGATCAAAATACACTAAGAGCTACAGTGAAAGTGCATTTCTCTCATTTATTTTGACAGTAACAACAACCTTTCTCTTCCAAACTTCACTTTTTAGCTCAAACTACTAGAGCTAAATGTGCTGGGTACTCACCTTCCAACCCCATATTGTCCTGTAAACAAGTAATGAGAGGACTGGTTTAATGACTAGAGAGATGGAGAGAGAGAGAGGAGCGAGAGCGAGAGAGAAAGCGCGAGCGAGAGAGAGAGAGAGAGAGAGAGAGAGAGAGAGAGAGAGAGAGAGAGGGGGAGGGAGAGCGAGAGCAAGAGAGAGAGAGAGAGAGAGAGAGAGAGCTAGAGAGAGAGAGAGAGAGCTAGAGAGAGAGCGAGAGCGAGAGCGAGAGAGAGGGGGAGAGCGAGAGCAAGAGAGAGAGAGAGAGCTAGAGAGAGAGAGAGAGAGCTAGAGAGAGAGCGAGAGCGAGAGCGAGAGAGAGGGGGAGAGCGAGAGCAAGAGAGAGAGAGAGAGAGAGAGGGAGCTAGAGAGAGAGAGCTAGAGAGAGAGAGAGAGGAGAGAGAGCTAGAGCTATAGAGTGAGAAGGGAAGCTAGCTAACATCTGGGATTAGAGTTCCACCTGAGGGCAGGAGGCTTTCCCATTAACCCCTCTTGTTAAGAGGCAGACCCTAACAAGCCCCTGTGAACACTTAGAGCATGTGTAGAGACAGACACAGAAACACACACACACACACCGTCAGTTTTCCTGTGGGAGTGAAAATGTACTCGAAGATCTCTCTACTGGCTATAGCCTTACTACGACAGTCTGGGCATCGACCCCGTGTGATGACTCTACTGGCTATAGCCTTACTACGTCAGTCTGGGCATCGACCCCGTGTGGTGACTCTACTGGCTATAGCCTTACTACGTCAGTCTGGGCATTGACCCCGTGTGGTGACTCTCTACTGGCTATAGCCTTACTACGTCAGTCTGGGCATTGACCCCGTGTGGTGACTCTCTACTGGCTATAGCCTTACCACGTCAGTCTGGACATTGACCCCGTGTGGTGACTCTCTACTGGCTATAGCCTTACTTCGACAGTCTGGGCATCGACCCCGTGTGGTGACTCTCTACTGGCTATAGCCTTACCACGTCAGTCTGGGCATCGACCCCGTGTGGTGACTCTCTACTGGCTATAGCCTTACTATGACAGTCTGGGCATCGACCCCGTGTGGTGACTCTCTACTGGCTATAGCCTTACCACGTCAGTCTGGGCATCGACCCCGTGTGGTGACTCTACTGGCTATAGCCTTACTACGTCAGTCTGGGCCCCGACCCCGTGTGGTGACTCTCTACTGGCTATAGCCTTACTACGACAGTCTGGGCATCGACCCCGTGTGGTGACTCTCTACTGGCTATAGCCTTACCACGTCAGTCTGGGCATCGACCCCGTGTGGTGACTCTCTACTGGCTATAGCCTTACTACGTCAGTCTGGGCATCGACCCCGTGTGGTGACTCTCTACTGGCTATAGCCTTACTACGTCAGTCTGGGCATCGACCCCGTGTGGTGACTCTACTGGCTATAGCCTTACTACGTCAGTCTGGGCATTGACCCCGTGTGGTGACTCTACTGGCTATAGCCTTACCACGTCAGTCTGGGCATCGACCCCGTGTGGTGACTCTACTGGCTATAGCCTTACTACGTCAGTCTGGGCATTGACCCCGTGTGGTGACTCTACTGGCTATAGCCTTACCACGTCAGTCTGGGTATCGCCGTGTGGTGACTCTACTGGCTATAGCCTTACACGTCAGTCTGGGCCCGACCCCGTGTTGTGACTCTCTACTGGCTAAAGCCTTACTACGTCAGTCTGGGCATCGACCCCGTGTGGTGACTCTACTGGCTATAGCCTTACTACGTCAGTCTGGGCATTGACCCCGTGTGGTGACTCTCTACTGACTATAGCCTTACTATGTCAGTCTGGGCATCGACCCCGTGTTGTGACTCTCTACTGGCTATAGACTTACTACGTCAGTCTGGGCATCGACCCCGTGTGGTGACTCTACTGGCTATAGCCTTACTACGTCAGTCTGGGCATCGACCCCGTGTTGTGACTCTCTACTGGCTATAGCCTTACTACGTCAGTCTGGGCATCGACCCCGTGTGGTGACTCTACTGGCTATAGCCTTACTACGTCAGTCTGGGCATTGACCCCGTGTGGTGACTCTACTGGCTATAGCCTTACCACGTCAGTCTGGGCATCGACCCCGTGTGGTGACTCTACTGGCTATAGCCTTACTACGTCAGTCTGGGCATTGACCCCGTGTGGTGACTCTACTGGCTATAGCCTTACCACGTCAGTCTGGGTATCGACCCCGTGTGGTGACTCTACTGGCTATAGCCTTACTACGTCAGTCTGGGCCCCGACCCCGTGTTGTGACTCTCTACTGGCTAAAGCCTTACTACGTCAGTCTGGGCATCGACCCCGTGTGGTGACTCTACTGGCTATAGCCTTACTACGTCAGTCTGGGCATTGACCCCGTGTGGTGACTCTCTACTGACTATAGCCTTACTATGTCAGTCTGGGCATCGACCCCGTGTTGTGACTCTCTACTGGCTATAGACTTACTACGTCAGTCTGGGCATCGACCCCGTGTGGTGACTCTACTGGCTATAGCCTTACTACGTCAGTCTGGGCATCGACCCCGTGTTGTGACTCTCTACTGGCTATAGCCTTACTACGTCAGTCTGGGCATCGACCCCGTGTGGTGACTCTACTGGCTATAGCCTTACTACGTCAGTCTGGGCATCGACCCCGTGTGGTGACTCTCTACTGGCTATAGCCTTACTACGATAGTCTGGGCATCGACCCCGTGTTGTGACTCTCTACTGGCTATAGCCTTACTACGTCAGTCTGGGCATCGACCCCGTGTGGTGACTCTCTACTGGCTATAGCCTTACTACGTCAGTCTGGGCATCGACCCCGTGTGGTGACTCTCTACTGGCTATAGCCTTACTACGTCAGTCTGGGCATCGACCCCGTGTGGTGACTCTCCACTGGCTATAGCCTTACTACGTCAGTCTGGGCATTGACCCCGTGTGGTGACTCTACTGGCTATAGCCTTACTACGTCAGTCTGGGCCCCGACCCCGTGTTGTGACTCTCTACTGGCTATAGCCTTACTACGTCAGTCTGGGCATTGACCCCGTGTGGTGACTCTACTGGCTATAGCCTTACTACGTCAGTCTGGGCCCCGACCCCGTGTTGTGACTCTCTACTGGCTATAGCCTTACTACGTCAGTCTGGGCATCGACCCCGTGTGGTGACTCTCTACTGGCTATAGCCTTACTACGTCAGTCTGGGCATCGACCCCGTGTGGTGACTCTCTACTGGCTATAGCCTTACTACGTCAGTCTGGGCATTGACCCCGTGTGGTGACTCTCTACTGGCTATAGCCTTACCACGTCAGTCTGGGCATTGACCCCGTGTGGTGACTCTCTACTGGCTATAGCCTTACTACGACAGTCTGAGCATCGACCCCGTGTGGTGACTCTACTGGCTATAGCCTTACTACGTCAGTCTGGGCATCGACCCCGTGTGGTGACTCTACTGGTTATAGCTTTGGCTATTGCCTTGACTCTACTGGTCAGTCTGGGCCCCGACCCCGTGTGGTGACTCTCTACTGGCTATTGCCTTACTACGTCAGTCTGGGCATCGACCCCGTGTGGTGACTCTACTGGCTATAGCCTTACTACGTCAGTCTGGGCATCGACCCCGTGTGGTGACTCTCTACTGGCTATAGCCTTACTACGTCAGTCTGGGCATCGACCCCGTGTTGTGACTCTCTACTGGCTATAGCCTTACTACGTCAGTCTGGGCATCGACCCCGTGTGGTGACTCTCTACTGGCTATAGCCTTACTACGTCAGTCTGGGCATCGACCCCGTGTTGTGACTCTCTACTGGTTATAGCCTTACTACGTCAGTCTGGGCATCGACGCCGTGTGGTGACTCTACTGGTTATAGCCTTACTACGACAGTCTGGGCATCGACCCCGTGTGGTGACTCTACTGGTTATAGCCTTACTACGTCAGTCTGGGCATCGACCCCGTGTTGTGACTCTCTACTGGCTATAGCCTTACTACGTCAGTCTGGGAATCGACCCGTGTGGTGACTCTCTACTGGCTATAGCCTTACTACATCAGTCTGGGCATCGACCCTGTGTGGTGACTCTCTACTGGCTATAGCCTTACTACGTCAGTCTGGGCCCCGACCCCGTGTGGTGACTCTACTGGTTATAGCCTTACTACGTCAGTCTGGGCATCGACCCCGTGTGGTGACACTCTACTGGCTATAGCCTTACTACGTCAGTCTGGGCATTGACCCCGTGTGGTGACTCTCTACTGGCTATAGCCTTACCACGTCAGTCTGGGCATTGACCCCGTGTGGTGACTCTACGGGCTAAAGCCTTACTACGACAGTCTGGGCATCGACCCCGTGTGGTGACTCTCTACTGGCTATAGCCTTACTACGTCAGTCTGGGCCTCGACCCCGTGTGGTGACTCTACTGGTTATAGCCTTACCACGTCAGTCTGGGCATTGACCCCGTGTGGTGACTCTACTGGCTATAGCCTTACTACGACAGTCTGGGCATCGACCCCGTGTGGTGACTCTCTACTGGCTATAGCCTTACTACGACAGTCTGGGCATCGACCCCGTGTGGTGACTCTCTACTGGCTATAGCCTTACTACGTCAGTCTGGGCATCGACCCCGTGTGGTGACTCTCTACTGGCTATAGCCATACTACGTCAGTCTGGGCATCGACCCCGTGTGGTGACTCTACTGGTTATAGCCTTACTACGTCAGTCTGGGCATCGACCCCGTGTGGTGACTCTCCATTGGCTATATCCTTACTACGTCAGTCTGGGCATCGACCCCATGTGGTGACTCTCTACTGGCTATAGCCTTACTACGTCAGTCTCGGCATTGACCCCGTGTGGTGACTCTCTACTGGCTATAGCTTTACTACGACAGTCTGGGCATCAACCCCGTGTGGTGACTCTACTGGCTATAGCCTTACTACGACAGTCTGGGCATCGACCCCGTGTTGTGACTCTCTACTGGCTATAGCCTTATTACGTCAGTCTGGGCTCCGACCCCGTGTGGTGACTCTACTGGTAATAGCCTTACTACGTCAGTCTGGGCATTGACCCCGTGTGGTGACTCTCTACTGGCTATAGCCTTACCACGTCAGTCTGGACTCCGACCCCGTGTGGTGACTCTACTGGTTATAGCCTTACTACGTCAGTCTGGGCATCGACGCCGTGTGGTGACTCTACTGGCTATAGCCTTACCACGTCAGTCTGGGCATTTACCCCGTGTGGTGACTCTACTGGCTATAGCCTTACTACGACAGTCTGGGCATCGACCCCGTGTGGTGACTCTCTACTGGCTATAGCCTTACTACGACAGTCTGGGCATCGACCCCGTGTGGTGACTCTCTACTGGCTATAGCCTTACTACGTCAGTCTGGGCATCGACCCCGTGTGGTGACTCTCTACTGGCTATAGCTTACTACGTCAGTCTGGGCATCGACCCGTGTGGTGACTCTACTGGTTATAGCCTTACTACGTCAGTCTGGGCATCGACCCCGTGTGGTGACTCTCCATTGGCTATATCCTTACTACGTCAGTCTGGGCATCGACCCCATGTGGTGACTCTCTACTGGCTATAGCCTTACCACGTCAGTCTGGGCATTGACCCCGTGTGGTGACTCTCTACTGGCTATAGCTTTACCAGTCTGGGCATCAACCCCGTGTGGTGACTCTACTGGCTATAGCCTTACTACGACAGTCTGGGGTGTGTTGTGACTCTCTACTGGCTATAGCCTTATTACGTCAGTCTGGGCTCCGACCCCGTGTGGTGACTCTACTGGTAATAGCCTTACTACGTCAGTCTGGGCATTGACCCCGTGTGGTGACTCTCTACTGGCTATAGCCTTACCACGTCAGTCTGGACTCCGACCCCGTGTGGTGACTCTACTGGTTATAGCCTTACTACGTCAGTCTGGGCATCGACGCCGTGTGGTGACTCTACTGGCTATAGCCTTACTACGTCAGTCTGGGCATTGACCCCGTGTGGTGACTCTACTGGCTATAGCCTTACCACGTCAGTCTGGGTATCGACCCCGTGTGGTGACTCTACTGGCTATAGCCTTACTACGTCAGTCTGGGCCCCGACCCCGTGTTGTGACTCTCTACTGGCTAAAGCCTTACTACGTCAGTCTGGGCATCGACCCCGTGTGGTGACTCTACTGGCTATAGCCTTACTACGTCAGTCTGGGCATTGACCCCGTGTGGTGACTCTCTACTGACTATAGCCTTACTATGTCAGTCTGGGCATCGACCCCGTGTGGTGACTCTCTACTGGCTATAGACTTACTACGTCAGTCTGGGCATCGACCCCGTGTGGTGACTCTACTGGCTATAGCCTTACTACGTCAGTCTGGGCATCGACCCCGTGTTGTGACTCTCTACTGGCTATAGCCTTACTACGTCAGTCTGGGCATCGACCCCGTGTGGTGACTCTACTGGCTATAGCCTTACTACGTCAGTCTGGGCATTGACCCCGTGTGGTGACTCTACTGGCTATAGCCTTACCACGTCAGTCTGGGCATCGACCCCGTGTGGTGACTCTACTGGCTATAGCCTTACCCGTCAGTCTGGGCATTGACCCGTGTGGTGACTCTACTGGCTATAGCCTTACCACGTCAGTCTGGGCATCGACCCCGTGTGGTGACTCTACTGGCTATAGCTTTACTACGTCAGTCTGGGCCCCGACCCCGTGTGGTGACTCTCTACTGGCTATTGCCTTACTACGTCAGTCTGGGCATCGACCCCGTGTGGTGACTCTACTGGCTATAGCCTTACTACGTCAGTCTGGGCATTGACCCCGTGTGGTGACTCTCTACTGACTATAGCCTTACTATGTCAGTCTGGGCATCGACCCCGTGTTGTGACTCTCTACTGGCTATAGACTTACTACGTCAGTCTGGGCATCGACCCCGTGTGGTGACTCTACTGGCTATAGCCTTACTACGTCAGTCTGGGCATCGACCCGTGTTGTGACTCTCTACTGGCTATAGCCTTACTACGTCAGTCTGGGCATCGACCCCGTGTGGTGACTCTACTGGCTATACTACGTCAGTCTGGGCATCGACCCGTGTGGTGCTCTACTGGCTATAGCCTTACTACGATCAGTCTGGGCATCGACCCCGTGTGGTGACTCTCTACTGGCTATAGCCTTACTACGTCAGTCTGGGCATCGACCCCGTGTGGTGACTCTCTACTGGCTATAGCCTTACTACGTCAGTCTGGGCATCGACCCCGTGTGGTGACTCTCTACTGGCTATAGCCTTACTACGTCAGTCTGGGCATCGACCCCGTGTGGTGACTCTCCACTGGCTATAGCCTTACTACGTCAGTCTGGGCATTGACCCCGTGTGGTGACTCTACTGGCTATAGCCTTACTACGTCAGTCTGGGCATCGACCCCGTGTTGTGACTCTCTACTGGCTATAGCCTTACTACGTCAGTCTGGGCATTGTCTGGTGACTCTACTGGCTATAGCCTTACTACGACCCCGTGTTGTGACTCTCTACTGGCTATAGCCTTACTACGTCAGTCTGGGCAGTCTGGGCATCGACCCCGTGTGGTGACTCTCTACTGGCTATAGCCTTACTACGTCAGTCTGGGCATTGACCCCGTGTGGTGACTCTCTACTGGCTATAGCCTTACCACGTCAGTCTGGGCATTGACCCCGTGTGGTGACTCTCTACTGGCTATAGCCTTACTACGACAGTCTGAGCATCGACCCCGTGTGGTGACTCTACTGGCTATAGCCTTACTACGTCAGTCTGGGCATCGACCCCGTGTGGTGACTCTACTGGTTATAGCTTTACCACGTCAGTCTGGGCATTGACCCCGTGTGGTGACTCTACTGGCTATAGCTTTACTACGTCAGTCTGGGCCCCGACCCCGTGTGGTGACTCTCTACTGGCTATTGCCTTACTACGTCAGTCTGGGCATCGACCCCGTGTGGTGACTCTACTGGCTATAGCCTTACTACGTCAGTCTGGGCATCGACCCGTGTGGTGACTCTACTGGCTAGCCTGGTCTATCCGACCCCGTGTGGTGACTCTACTGGTAATAGCCTTACTACGTCAGTCTGGGCATTGACCCCGTGTGGTGACTCTCTACTGGCTATAGCCTTACCACGTCCCAGTCTGGGCATTGACCCCGTGTGGTGACTCTACTGGTTATAGCCTTACTACGTCAGTCTGGGCATCGACGCCGTGTGGTGACTCTACTGGTTATAGCCTTACTACGACAGTCTGGGCATCGACCCCGTGTGGTGACTCTACTGGCTATAGCCTTACTACGACAGTCTGGGCATCGACCCCGTGTGGTGACTCTCTACTGGCTATAGCCTTACTACGTCAGTCTGGGCATCGACCCCGTGTGGTGACTCTCTACTGGCTATAGCCTTACTACGTCAGTCTGGGCATCGACCCGTGTGGTGACTCTACTGGCTATAGCCTTACTACGTCAGTCTGGGCATCGACCCCGTGTGGTGACTCTACTGGCTATAGCCTTACTACGACAGTCTGGGCATTGACCCCGTGTGGTGACTCTCTACTGGCTATAGCCTTACTACGTCAGTCTGGGCATCGACCCCGTGTGGTGACTCTCTACTGGCTATAGCCTTACTACGTCAGTCTGGGCATTGACCCCGTGTGGTGACTCTCTACTGGCTATAGCCTGGTGACTCTACTGGCGTCAGTCTGGGCATCGACCCCGTGTGGTGACTCTCTACTGGCTATAGCCTTACTACGTCAGTCTGGGCATGACCCCGTGTGGTGACTCTCTACTGGCTATAGCCTTACTACGTCAGTCTGGGCATCGACCCCGTGTGGTGACTCTCTACTGGCTATAGCCTTACTACGTCAGTCTGGGCATCGACCCCGTGTGGTGACTCTACTGGCTATAGCCTTACTACGTCAGTCTGGGCATCGACCCCGTGTGGTGACTCTCTACTGGCTATAGCCTTACTACGTCGTCTCAGTCTGGGTCTGGGCATCGACCCCGTGTGGTGACTCTCTACTGGCTATAGCCTTACTACGTCAGTCTGGGCATCGAACCCCGTGTTGTGACTCTACTGGCTATAGCCTTACCACGTCAGTCTGGGCTCCGACCCCGTGTGGTGACTCTACTGGCTATAGCCTTACTACGTCAGTCTGGGCATTGACCCCGTGTGGTGACTCTCTACTGGCTATAGCCTTACCACGTCAGTCTGGGCATCCGACCCCGTGTGGTGACTCTACTGGTTATAGCCTTACTCGACGTCAGTCTGGGCATCGACCCGTGTGGTGACTCTACTCTACTGGTCTATAGCCGTGTGGTGACTCTACTGGTTATAGCCAGTCAGTCTGGGCATCGACCCCGTGTGGTGACTCTACTGGCTATAGCCTTACTACGTCAGTCTGGGCATCGACCCCGTGTGGTGACTCTCTACTGGCTATAGCCTTACTACGTCAGTCTGGGCATCGACCCTGTGTGGTGACTCTCTACTGGCTATAGCCTTACTACGTCAGTCTGGGCCCCGACCCCGTGTGGTGACTCTACTGGTTATAGCCTTACTACGTCAGTCTGGGCATCGACCCCGTGTGGTGACACTCTACTGGCTATAGCCTTACTACGTCAGTCTGGGCATTGACCCCGTGTGGTGACTCTCTACTGGCTATAGCCTTACCACGTCAGTCTGGGCATTGACCCCGTGTGGTGACTCTACTGGCTATAGCCTTACTACGTCAGTCTGGGCATCGACCCCGTGTGGTGACTCTCTACTGGCTATAGCCTTACTACGTCAGTCTGGGCATCGACCCCGTGTGGTGACTCTACTGGTTATAGCCTTACCACGTCAGTCTGGGCATTGACCCCGTGTGGTGACTCTACTGGCTATAGCCTTACTACGTCAGTCTGGGCATCGACCCCGTGTGGTGACTCTCTACTGGCTATAGCCTTACTACGTCAGTCTGGGCATCGACCCCGTGTGGTGACTCTCTACTGGCTATAGCCTTACTACGTCAGTCTGGGCATCGACCCCGTGTGGTGACTCTCTACTGGCTATAGCCTTACTACGTCAGTCTGGGCATCGACCCCGTGTGGTGACTCTACTGGTTATAGCCTTACTACGTCAGTCTGGGCATCGACCCCGTGTGGTGACTCTCCATTGGCTATATCCTTACTACGTCAGTCTGGGCATCGACCCCATGTGGTGACTCTCTACTGGCTATAGCCTTACTACGTCAGTCTCGGCATTGACCCCGTGTGGTGACTCTCTACTGGCTATAGCTTTACTACGACAGTCTGGGCATCAACCCCGTGTGGTGACTCTACTGGCTATAGCCTTACTACGACAGTCTGGGCATCGACCCCGTGTTGTGACTCTCTACTGGCTATAGCCTTACCACGTCAGTCTGGGCTCCGACCCCGTGTGGTGACTCTACTGGTAATAGCCTTACTACGTCAGTCTGGGCATTGACCCCGTGTGGTGACTCTCTACTGGCTATAGCCTTACCACGTCAGTCTGGACTCCGACCCCGTGTGGTGACTCTACTGGTTATAGCCTTACTACGTCAGTCTGGGCATCGACGCCGTGTGGTGACTCTACTGGTTATAGCCTTACTACGACAGTCTGGGCATCGACCCCGTGTGGTGACTCTACTGGTTATAGCCTTACTACGTCAGTCTGGGCATCGACCCCGTGTTGTGACTCTCTACTGGCTATAGCCTTACTACGTCAGTCTGGGAATCGACCCGTGTGGTGACTCTCTACTGGCTATAGCCTTACTACGTCAGTCTGGGCATCGACCCTGTGTGGTGACTCTCTACTGGCTATAGCCTTACTACGTCAGTCTGGGCCCCGACCCCGTGTGGTGACTCTACTGGTTATAGCCTTACTACGTCAGTCTGGGCATCGACCCCGTGTGGTGACACTCTACTGGCTATAGCCTTACTACGTCAGTCTGGGCATTGACCCCGTGTGGTGACTCTCTACTGGCTATAGCCTTACCACGTCAGTCTGGGCATTGACCCTGTGTGGTGACTCTACTGGCTATAGCCTTACTACGTCAGTCTGGGCCCCGACCCCGTGTGGTGACTCTCTACTGGCTATTGCCTTACTACGTCAGTCTGGGCATTGACCTCGTGTGGTGACTCTACGGGCTAAAGCCTTACTACGACAGTCTGGGCATCGACCCCGTGTGGTGACTCTCTACTGGCTATAGCTTTACTACGACAGTCTGGGCATCGACCCCGTGTGGTGACTCTCTACTGGCTATAGCCTTACTACGTCAGTCTGGGCATCGACCCCGTGTGGTGACTCTACTGGTTATAGCCTTACCACGTCAGTCTGGGCATTGACCCCGTGTGGTGACTCTACTGGCTATAGCCTTACTACGTCAGTCTGGGCATCGACCCCGTGTGGTGACTCTACTGGTTATAGCCTTACTACGTCAGTCTGGGCATCGACCCCGTGTGGTGACTCTCCACTGGCTATATCCTTACTACCTCAGTCTGGGCATCGACCCCGTGTGGTGACTCTCTACTGGCTATAGCCTTACTACGTCAGTCTGGGCATCGACCCCGTGTGGTGACTCTCTACTGGCTATAGCCTTACTACGTCAGTCTGGGCATCGACCCCGTGTGGTGACACTCTACTGGCTATAGCCTTACTACGTCAGTCTGGGCATTGACCCCGTGTGGTGACTCTCTACTGGTTATAGCCTTATTACGTCAGTCTGGGCATCAACCCCGTGTGGTGACTCTCTACTGGCTATAGCCTTACTACGTCAGTCTGGGCATCGACCCCGTGTTGTGACTCTCTACTGGCTATAGCCTTACCACGTCAGTCTGGGCTCCGACCCCGTGTGGTGACTCTACTGGTAATAGCCTTACTACGTCAGTCTGGGCATTGACCCCGTGTGGTGACTCTCTACTGGCTATAGCCTTACCACGTCAGTCTGGGCTCCGACCCCGTGTGGTGACTCTACTGGTTATAGCCTTACTACGTCAGTCTGGGCATCGACGCCGTGTGGTGACTCTACTGGTTATAGCCTTACTACGTCAGTCTGGGCATCGACCCCGTGTTGTGACTCTCTACTGGCTATAGCCTTACTACGTCAGTCTGGGAATCGACCCGTGTGGTGACTCTCTACTGGCTATAGCCTTACTACGTCAGTCTGGGCATCGACCCTGTGTGGTGACTCTCTACTGGCAATAGCCTTACTACGTCAGTCTGGGCCCCGACCCCGTGTGGTGACTCTACTGGTTATAGCCTTACTACGTCAGTCTGGGCATCGACCCCGTGTGGTGACACTCTACTGGCTATAGCCTTACTACGTCAGTCTGGGCATTGACCCCGTGTGGTGACTCTCTACTGGCTATAGCCTTACCACGTCAGTCTGGGCATTGACCCTGTGTGGTGACTCTACTGGCTATAGCCTTACTACGTCAGTCTGGGCCCCGACCCCGTGTGGTGACTCTCTACTGGCTATTGCCTTACTACGTCAGTCTGGGCATTGTCCTCGTGTGGTGACTCTACGGGCTAAAGCATTACTACGACAGTCTGGGCATCGACCCCGTGTGGTGACTCTCTACTGGCTATAGCTTTACTACGACAGTCTGGGCATCGACCCCGTGTGGTGACTCTCTACTGGCTACAGCCTTACTACGTCAGTCTGGGCATCGACCCCGTGTGGTGACTCTACTGGTTATAGCCTTACCACGTCAGTCTGGGCATTGACCCCGTGTGGTGACTCTACTGGCTATAGCCTTACTACGACAGTCTGGGCATCGACCCCGTGTGGTGACTCTCTACTGGCTATATCCTTACTACGACAGTCTGGGCATCAACCCCGTGTGGTGACTCTACTGGTTATAGCCTTACTACGTCAGTCTGGGCATCGACCCCGTGTGGTGACTCTCCACTGGCTATATCCTTACTACGTCAGTCTGGGCATCGACCCCATGTGGTGACTCTCTACTGGCTATAGCCTTACTACGTCAGTCTGGGCATTGACCCCGTGTGGTGACTCTCTACTGGCTATAGCCTTAGTATGTCAGTCTGGGCATTGACCCCGTGTGGTGACTCTACTGGCTATAGCCTTACTACGTCAGTCTGGGCATCGACCCCGTGTGGTGACTCTCTACTGGTTATAGCCTTACCACGTCAGTCTGGGCATTGACCTCGTGTGGTGACTCTACGGGCTAAAGCCTTACTACGACAGTCTGGGCATCGACCCCGTGTGATGACTCTCTACTGGCTATAGCCTTATTACGTCAGTCTGGGCATCGACCCCGTGTGGTGACTCTCTACTGACTATAGCCTTACTACGTCAGTCTGGGCATCGACCCCGTGTTGTGACTCTCTACTGGCTATAGCCTTACTACGTCAGTCTGGGCATCGACCCTGTGTGGTGACTCTCTACTGGCAATAGCCTTACTACGTCAGTCTGGGCATCGACCCCGTGTGGTGACTCTACTGGCTATAGCCTTACTACGTCAGTCTGGGCATCGACCCCGTGTGGTGACTCTACTGGCTATAGCCTTACTACGTCAGTCTGGGCATCGACCCCGTGTGGTGACTCTCTACTGGCTATAGCCTTACTACGTCAGTCTGGGCATTGACCCCGTGTGGTGACTCTACTGGCTATAGCCTTACACGTCAGTCTGGGCATCGACCCCGTGTGGTGACTCTCTACTGGTTATAGCCTTACCACGTCAGTCTGGGCATTGACCTCGTGTGGTGACTCTACGGGCTAAAGCCTTACTACGACAGTCTGGGCATCGACCCCGTGTGATGACTCTCTACTGGCTATAGCCTTAGTACGTCAGTCTGGGCATCGACCCCGTGTGGTGACTCTCTACTGACTATAGCCTTACTACGTCAGTCTGGGCATCGACCCCGTGTGGTGACTCTCTACTGGCTATAGCCTTACTACGTCAGTCTGGGCATCGACCCCGTGTGGTGACTCTCTACTGGCTATAGCCTTACTACGTCAGTCTGGGCATCGACCCGGTGTTGTGACTCTCTACTGGCTATAGCATTACTACGTCAGTCTGGGCATCGACCCCATGTTGTGACTCTCTACTGGCTATAGCCTTACTACGACAGTCTGGGCATCGACCCGTGTGGTGACTCTCTACTGGCTATAGCCTTACTACGTCAGTCTGGGCATCGACCCCGTGTTGTGACTCTCTACTGGCTATAGCCTTACCACGTCAGTCTGGGCTCCGACCCCGTGTGGTGACTCTACTGGTAATAGCCTTACTACGTCAGTCTGGGCATTGACCCCGTGTGGTGACTCTCTACTGGCTATAGCCTTACCACGTCAGTCTGGGCTCCGACCCCGTGTGGTGACTCTACTGGTTATAGCCTTACTACGTCAGTCTGGGCATCGAGCCGTGTGGTGACTCTACTGGTTATAGCCTTACTACGTCAGTCTGGGCATCGACCCGTGTGGTGACTCTCTACTGGCTATAGCCTTACTGGGCACGTCAGTCTGGGCATCGACCCCTGTGTGGTGACTCTCTACTGGCAATAGCCTTACTACGTCAGTCTGGGCCCCGACCCCGTGTGGTGACTCTACTGGTTATAGCCTTACTACGTCAGTCTGGGCATCGACGCCGTGTGGTGACTCTACTGGTTATAGCCTTACTACGTCAGTCTGGGCATCGACCCCGTGTTGTGACTCTCTACTGGCTATAGCCTTACTACGTCAGTCTGGGCATCGACCCTGTGTGGTGACTCTCTACTGGCAATAGCCTTACTACGTCAGTCTGGGCCCCGACCCCGTGTGGTGACTCTACTGGTTATAGCCTTACTACGTCAGTCTGGGCATCGACCCCGTGTGGTGACACTCTACTGGCTATAGCCTTACTACGTCAGTCTGGGCATTGACCCCGTGTGGTGACTCTCTACTGGCTATAGCCTTACCACGTCAGTCTGGGCATTGACCCCGTGTGGTGACTCTCTACTGGTTATAGCCTTATTACGTCAGTCTGGGCATCAACCCCGTGTGGTGGCTCTCTACTGGCTATAGCCTTACTACGTCAGTCTGGGCATCGACCCCGTGTTGTGACTCTCTACTGGCTATAGCCTTACCACGTCAGTCTGGGCTCCGACCCCGTGTGGTGACTCTACTGGTAATAGCCTTACTACGTCAGTCTGGGCATTGACCCCGTGTGGTGACTCTCTACTGGCTATAGCCTTACCACGTCAGTCTGGGCTCCGACCCCGTGTGGTGACTCTACTGGTTATACGTCAGCCTTGACCCCGTGTGGTGACTCTACTGGCTATAGCCTTACACGTCAGTCTGGGCATCGACCCGTGTGGTGACTCTACTGGTTATAGCCTTACTACTCAGTCTGGGCATCGATGTGACTCTCTACTGGCTATAGCCTTACTACGTCAGTCTGGGAATCGACCCGTGTGGTGACTCTCTACTGGCTATAGCCTTACTACGTCAGTCTGGGCATCGACCCTGTGTGGTGACTCTCTACTGGCAATAGCCTTACTACGTCAGTCTGGGCCCCGACCCCGTGTGGTGACTCTACTGGTTATAGCCTTACTACGTCAGTCTGGGCATCGACCCCGTGTGGTGACACTCTACTGGCTATAGCCTTACTATGTCAGTCTGGGCATTGACCCCGTGTGGTGACTCTCTACTGGCTATAGCCTTACCACGTCAGTCTGGGCATTGACCCTGTGTGGTGACTCTACTGGCTATAGCCTTACTACGTCAGTCTGGGCCCCGACCCCGTGTGGTGACTCTCTACTGGCTATTGCCTTACTACGTCAGTCTGGGCATTGTCCTCGTGTGGTGACTCTACGGGCTAAAGCATTACTACGACAGTCTGGGCATCGACCCCGTGTGGTGACTCTCTACTGGCTATAGCTTTACTACGACAGTCTGGGCATCGACCCCGTGTGGTGACTCTCTACTGGCTACAGCCTTACTACGTCAGTCTGGGCATCGACCCCGTGTGGTGACTCTACTGGTTATAGCCTTACCACGTCAGTCTGGGCATTGACCCCGTGTGGTGACTCTACTGGCTATAGCCTTACTACGACAGTCTGGGCATCGACCCCGTGTGGTGACTCTCTACTGGCTATATCCTTACTACGACAGTCTGGGCATCGACCCCGTGTGGTGACTCTACTGGTTATAGCCTTACTACGTCAGTCTGGGCATCGACCCCGTGTGGTGACTCTCCACTGGCTATATCCTTACTACGTCAGTCTGGGCATCGACCCCATGTGGTGACTCTCTACTGGCTATAGCCTTACTACGTCAGTCTGGGCATTGACCCCGTGTGGTGACTCTCTACTGGCTATAGCCTTAGTACGTCAGTCTGGGCATTGACCCCGTGTGGTGACTCTACTGGCTATAGCCTTACTACGTCAGTCTGGGCATCGACCCCGTGTGGTGACTCTCTACTGGTTATAGCCTTACCACGTCAGTCTGGGCATTGACCTCGTGTGGTGACTCTACGGGCTAAAGCCTTACTACGACAGTCTGGGCATCGACCCGTGTGATGACTCTCTACTGGCTATAGCCTTAGTACGTCAGTCTGGGCATCGACCCCGTGTGGTGACTCTCTACTGGCTATAGCCTTACTACGTCAGTCTGGGCATCGACCCCGTGTGGTGACTCTCTACTGGCTATAGCCTTACTACGTCAGTCTGGGCATCGACCCCGTGTGGTGACTCTCTACTGGCTATAGCCTTACTACGTCAGTCTGGGCATCGACCCCGTGTGGTGACTCAGTCTACTGGCTATAGCCACCACGAGTCTGGGCATCGACCCCGTGTGGTGACTCTACTGGCTATAGCATTACTACGTCAGTCTGGGCATCGACCCCGTGTGGTGACTCTCTACTGGCTATAGCCTTACTACGTCAGTCTGGGCATCGACCCGGTGTTGTGACTCTCTACTGGCTATAGCCTTACTACGACAGTCTGGGCATCGACCCCGTGTTGTGACTCTCTACTGGCTATAGCCTTACCACGTCAGTCTGGGCCCGACCCCGTGTGGTGACTCTACTGGCTATAGCCTTACTACGTCAGTCTGGGCATTGACCCCGTGTGGTGACTCTCTACTGGCTATAGCCTTACCACGTCAGTCTGGGCATTGACCCCGTGTGGTGACTCTACTGGCTATAGCCTTACTACGTCAGTCTGGGCCCGACCCCGTGTGGTGACTCTCTATAGCCTTACTACGTCAGTCTGGGAATCGACCCGTGTGGTGACTCTCTACTGGCTATAGCCTTACTACGTCAGTCTGGGCATCGACCCCTGTGTGGTGACTCTCTACTGGCTATAGCCTTACTACGTCAGTCTGGGCCCCGACCCCGTGTGGTGACTCTACTGGCTATAGCCTTACTACGTCAGTCTGGGCATCGACCCCGTGTGGTGACACTCTACTGGCTATAGCCTTACTACGTCAGTCTGGGCATTGACCCCGTGTGGTGACTCTCTACTGGCTATAGCCTTACCACGTCAGTCTGGGCATTGACCCTGTGTGGTGACTCTACTGGCTATAGCCTTACTACGTCAGTCTGGGCCCGACCCCGTGTGGTGACTCTCTACTGGCTATTGCCTTACTACGTCAGTCTGGGCATTGACCCCGTGTGGTGACTCTACTGGCTAAAGCCTTACTACGACAGTCTGGGCATCGACCCCGTGTGGTGACTCTCTACTGGCTATAGCTTTACTACGTCAGTCTGGGCATTGACCCCGTGTGGTGACTCTACTGGCTACAGCCTTACTACGTCAGTCTGGGCATCGACCCCGTGTGGTGACTCTCTACTGGTTATAGCCTTACCACGTCAGTCTGGGCATCGACCCCATGTGGTGACTCTCTACTGGCTATAGCCTTACTACGTCAGTCTGGGCATTGACCCCGTGTGGTGACTCTCTACTGGCTATAGCCTTAGTACGTCAGTCTGGGCATTGACCCCGTGTGGTGACTCTACTGGCTATAGCCTTACTACGTGGGCAGTCTGGGCATCGACCCCGTGTGGTGACTCTCTACTGGTTATAGCCTTACCACGTCAGTCTGGGCATTGACCCGTGTGGTGACTCTCTACTGGCTATAGCCTACTATGACAGTCTGGGCATCGACCCCGTGTGATGACTCTCTACTGGCTATAGCCTTAGTACGTCAGTCTGGGCATCGACCCCGTGTGGTGACTCTCTACTGGCTATAGCCTTACTACGTCAGTCTGGGCATCGACCCCGTGTGGTGACTCTCTACTGGCTATAGCCTTACTACGTCAGTCTGGGCATCGATGTGTTGGTGACTCTCTACTGGCTATAGCCTTACTACGTCAGTCTGGGCATCGACCCCATGTTGTGACTCTCTACTGGCTATAGCCTTACTACGACAGTCTGGGCATCGACCCGTGTGGTGACTCTCTACTGGCTATAGCCTTACTACGTCAGTCTGGGCATCGACCCTGTGTGGTGACTCTCTACTGGCTATAGCCTTACTACGTCAGTCTGGGCCCCGACCCCGTGTGGTGACTCTACTGGTTATAGCCTTACTACGTCAGTCTGTGCATCGACCCCGTGTGGTGACACTCTACTGGCTATAGCCTTACTACGTCAGTCTGGGCATTGACCCCATGTGGTGACTCTCTACTGGCTATAGCCTTACTACGTCAGTCTGGGCATTGACCCCGTGTGGTGACTCTCTACTGGCTATAGCCTTACCACGTCAGTCTGGGCATCGACCCCGGGTGGTGACTCTCTACTGGCTATAGCTTTACTACGACAGTCTGGGCATCAACCCCGTGTGGTGACTCTCTACTGGCTATAGCCTTACTACGTCAGTCTGGGCATCGACCCCGTGTGGTGACTCTCTACTGGCTATAGCCATACTACGTCAGTCTGGGCATCGACCCCGTGTGGTGACTCTACTGGTTATAGCCTTACTACGTCAGTCTGGGCATCGACCCCGTGTGGTGACTCTCCACTGGCTATATCCTTACTACGTCAGTCTGGGCATCGACCCCATGTGGTGACTCTCTACTGGCTATAGCCTTACTACGTCAGTCTGGGCATTGACCCCGTGTGGTGACTCTCTACTGGCTATAGCCTTACTACGTCAGTCTGGGCATTGACCCCGTGTGGTGACTCTCTACTGGCTATAGCCTTACCACGTCAGTCTGGGCATTGACCCCGTGTGGTGACTCTCTACTGGCTATAGCCTTACTACGTCAGTCTGGGCATCGACCCCGTGTGGTGACTCTACGGGCTAAAGCCTTACTACGACAGTCTGGGCATCGACCCCATGTGATGACTCTCTACTGGCTATAGCCTTAGTACGTCAGTCTGGGCATCGACCCCGTGTGGTGACTCTCTACTGGCTATAGCCTTACTACGTCAGTCTGGGCCCCGACCCCGTGTGGTGACTCTTTACTGGCTATAGCCTTACTACGTAAGTCTGGGCATCGACCCCGTGTTGTGACTCTACTGGCTATAGCTTTACTACGTCAGTCTGGGCCCGACCCCGGGTGGTGACTCTACTGGCTCTAGCTTTACTACGACAGTCTGGGCCCGACCCCGTGTGGTGACTCTACTGGCTCTAGCTTTACTACTACAGTCTGGGCCCGACCCCGTGTGGTGACTCTCTCCTGGCTATAGCCTTACTACGACAGTCTGGTCCCCGACCCCGTGTGGTGACTCTACTGGCTATAGCCTTACTACGTCAGTCTGGGCCCCGACCCCGTGTGGTGACTCTACTGGCTATAGCCTTACTACGTCAGTCTGGGCATTGACCCCGTGTGGTGACTCTCTACTGGCTATAGCTTTACTACGACAGTCTGGGCATCAACCCCGTGTGGTGACTCTCTACTGGCTATAGCCTTACTACGTCAGTCTGGGCATCGACCCCGTGTGGTGACTCTCTACTGGCTATAGCCATACTACGTCAGTCTGGGCATCGACCCCGTGTGGTGACTCTACTGGTTATAGCCTTACTACGTCAGTCTGGGCATCGTCCCCGTGTGGTGACTCTCCACTGGCTATATCCTTACTACGTCAGTCTGGGCATCGACCCCATGTGGTGACTCTACTGGCTATAGCCTTACTACGTCAGTCTGGGCATTGACCCCGTGTGGTGACTCTCTACTGGCTATAGCCTTACCACGTCAGTCTGGGCATTGACCCCGTGTGGTGACTCTCTACTGGCTATAGCCTTACTACGTCAGTCTGGGCATCGACCCCGTGTGGTGACTCTACTGGTTATAGCCTTACCACGTCAGTCTGGGCATTGACCTCGTGTGGTGACTCTACGGGCTAAAGCCTTACTACGACAGTCTGGGCATCGACCCCGTGTGATGACTCTCTACTGGCTATAGCCTTACTACGACAGTCTGGGCATCGACCCCGTGTGGTGACTCTCTACTGGCTATAGCCTTACTACGTCAGTCTGGGCCCCGACCCCGTGTGGTGACTCTTTACTGGCTATAGCTTTACTACGTCAGTCTGGGCATTGACCCCGTGTTGTGACTCTACTGGCTATAGCTTTACTACGTCAGTCTGGGCTCCGACCTCGTGTGGTGACTCTCTACTGGCTCTAGCTTTACTACGACAGTCTGGGCCCGACCCCGTGTGGTGACTCTCTCCTGGCTATAGCCTTACTACGACAGTCTGGGCCCCGACCCCGTGTGGTGACTCTACTGGCTATAGCCTTACTACGTCAGTCTGGTCCCCGACCTCGTGTTGTGACAGAAAGACGGAGCCCAGTGAGGATTTAAGAAGCATCAGGAACCTCTGTCTCAGTTCTGCTCTGTTTAAAGACACTGGCATAGACCCTGTCTGCTAGAAGACTACTGGAGGGGAGATATTTTGAAGTTACTGTGCTGGGAACAATAATATTTGGTTCTTTGTTCTTTGGACAATAAAGTATATTTTCTATCATATATGCTCTTATGAGGCTGGTGTGAGGATATTGGCTATATGCTAAAATAAGCTCCACAAATATACGCTTCTTCAGCTGAAATGAATGCTCGTTATCAGGCTTTGGCCTTGTCAATTTAGGAATAGGGACAGGAGAAGTGCAGAGGGAGATGATTTTTCCATGTCCCAGTGTTCCATTATTCCCATATGCAGCAGCAGGTCATCTGAAGTGGAATGATTGGTTCCGGAGCGATCGACCAGGGACACTCATTTTCCTTTGAAAATGGAACGGAACACCCATTCAAGTTTAGCCTTACTTTGGAATGGTCATGCCACGGGAGTGTGTACTGTATGTGTGTGTGTGTATGTGTGTGTGTGTGTGTGTGTGTGTGTGTGTGTGTGTGTGTGTGTGTGTGTGTGTGTGTGTGTGTGTGTGTGTGTGTGTGTGTGTGTGTGTGCATGGTAGAGAGAGAATAAACCACTGGGATCCATCACCAAACACTAAACTAGCACTTCGTACCCAGACGACCAGCGATAATGACTCCTCTAGTAGATGGAGTGGATTCCTCTCCAACAACATCAAACTGTCCCTGCTACCCAACACACTCAACATCAAACTGTCCCTGCTACCCAACACACTCAACAACATCAAACTGTCCCTGCTACCCAACACACTCAACATCAAACTGTCCCTGCTACCAACACACTCAACAACATCAAACTGTCCCTGCTACCCAACACACTCAACAACATCAAACTGTCCCTGCTACCCAACACACTCAACAACAACAAACTGTCCCTGCTACCCAACACACTCAACAACAACAAACTGTCCCTGCTACCCAACACACTCAACAACAAACTGTCCCTGCTACCCAACACACTCAACAACAACAAACTGTCCCTGCTACTCAACACACTCAACAACAACAACAAACTGTCCCTGCTACCCAACACACTCAACATCAAACTGTCCCTGCTACCAACACACTCAACGTCAAACTGTCCCTGCTACCCAACACACTCAACAACAACAAACTGTCCCTGCTACCCAACACACTCAACAACAAGGAACTGTCCCTGCTACCCAACACACTCAACATCAAACTGTCCCTGCTACCAACACACTCAACAACATCAAACTGTCCCTGCTACCCAACACACTCAACAACATCAAACTGTCCTTGCTACCCAACACACTCAACAACAAACTGTCCCTGCTACCCAACACACTCAACAACATCAAACTGTCCCTGCTACCCAACACACTCAACAACATCAAACTGTCCCTGCTACTCAACAACATCAAACTGTCCCTGCTACCCAACACACTCAACAACATCAAACTGTCCCTGCTACCAACACACTCAACAATAACAAACTGTCCCTGCTACCAACACACTCAACATCAAACTGTCCCTGCTACCCAACACACTCAACAACATCAAACTGTCCCTGCTACCCAACACACTCAACAACATCAAACTGTCCCTGCTACCCAACACACTCAACAACAAACTGTCCCTGCTACCCAACACACTCAACAACATCAAACTGTCCCTGCTACCCAACACACTCAACAACATCAAACTGTCCCTGCTACCCAACACACTCAAAAACATCAAACTGTCCCTGCTACCCAACACACTCAAAAACATCAAACTGTCCCTGCTACCCAACACACTCAACATCATCAAACTGTCCCTGCTACCCAACACACTCAACATCAAACTGTCCCTGCTACCCAACACACTCAACAACAAACTGTCCCTGCTACCCAACACACTCAACAACATCAAACTGTCCCTGCTACCCAACACACTCAACAACATCAAACTGTCCCTGCTACCCAACAACATCAAACTGTCCCTGCTACCCAACACACCCAACAACATCAAACTGTCCCTGCTACTCAACACACTCAACATCAAACTGTCCCTGCTACCCAACACACTCAACAACAAACTGTCCCTGCTACCCAACACACTCAACAACAACAAACTGTCCCTGCTACCCAACACACTCAACAACAACAAACTGTCCCTGCTACCCAACACACTCAACAACAAACTGTCCCTGCTACCCAACACACTCAACAACAACAAACTGTCCCTGCTACCCAACACACTCAACAACAACAAACTGTCCCTGCTACTCAACACACTCAACAACATCAAACTGTCCCTGCTACCCAACACACTCAACAACAACAAACTGTCCCTGCTACCCAACACACTCAACAACAACAAACTGTCCCTGCTACCCAACACACTCAACAACAACAAACTGTCCCTGCTACTCAACACACTCAACAACATCAAACTGTCCCTGCTACCCAACACACTCAACAACAACAAACTGTCCCTGCTACCCAACACACTCAACAACATCAAACTGTCCCTGCTACCCAACACACTCAAATGCTCCATTATTCAATCATCCTCACACACACACACATAGTCATGTGAGCATTAGTCATCAAGCATACTCTGCAGATGACTTTTCAACAATACAGACAACGCACTCCGAGTTCTACTCATCCAGTGTTCATAAGCACACCCACACACTTCCATGGCAGGAAGCCGGTAAAGGGTGAGCGAGAGAAGGCATGTGGGTACTCACATACAAGGAGTAAGATGGGGAAAGTGTGTGTACTCACAGGAGTGAGACAGAGAAGGCATGTGGGTACTCACATACAAGGAGTAAGATGGGGAAAGTGTGTGTACTGACAGGAGTGAGACAGAGAAGGCATGTGGGTACTCACATACAAGGAGTAAGATGGAGAAAGTGTGTGTACTCACAGGAGTGAGACAGAGAAGGCATGTGGGTACTCACATACAAGGAGTAAGATGGGGAAAGTGTGTGTACTGACAGGAGTGAGACAGAGAAGGCATGTGGGTACTCACATACAAGGAGTAAGATGGATAAAGTGTGTGTACTGACAGGAGTGAGACAGAGAAGGCATGTGGGTACTCACATACAAGGAGTAAGATGGGGAAAGTGTGTGTACTGACAGGAGTGAGACAGAGAAGGCATGTGGGAACTCACATACAAGGAGTAAGATGGATAAAGTGTGTGTACTCACAGGAGTGAGACAGAGAAGGCATGTGGGTACTCACATACAAGGAGTAAGATGGGGAAAGTGTGTGTACTCACAGGAGTGAGACAGAGAAGGCATGTGGGTACTCACATACAAGGAGTAAGATGGAGAAAGTGTGTGTACTCACAGGAGTGAGACAGAGAGTCCGTACCGAAGAGACTGTGTAAGATAGTAGACATAAGAGTGTGTTGTACTCACAGACGTGACAGTGCAGGGTTCTTCTGAAACAGCAGTTCTGGAAGGTGCTGCAGTTGGTTTCTATTCAGGCGCCTGCCACAGAGAATACATTATTAGTGCAGCAGATACAGTGAACTCTGAAAGTATTGGGACAGTGACAAATGTATTGTTGTTTTGGCTCTGTACTCCAGCACTTTGGATTTGACATGATACAATGCAGACTGTCAGCTTTAATTTGAGGGTATTTTCACCCATATTGTGCACAGTCCCATCCCCCATTTTAGGGGACCAAAAGTATTGGGACAAATGTATATATGTATTAAATTCGTAAAAACGTAAGTATTTGGTCCCATATATATAGCACTCAATAACTGCATCAAGCTTGTGACTCTACAAACTTGATGGATGCGTTTGCTGTTTGTTTTGGTTGTGTTTCAGATTATTATGTGTCCAATCGAAATTAATGGTAAATAATGTGCTGTGTCATTTTATTGTTAAAAAGAATTCAATATATTTCTGAACACTTCTACATGAATGTTGATGCTACCATGATTATGGATAGTCCTGATTGAATTGTGAATAATGAGTGTCTCCTGACCCTTTCTGTCTCAGCCTCCAGTATTTATGCTGCAGTAGTTTATGTGTCGGGGGGCTAGGGTCAGTCTGTTATATCTGGAGTACTTCTCCTGTCTTATCCGGTGTCCTGTGTGAATTTAAGTATGCTCTCTCTAATTCTCTCTTTCTCTCTTTCTTTCTCTCTCTCGGAGGACCTGAGCCCTAGGACCATGCCTCAGGACTACCTGGCTATAGGACTCTTTGCTGTCCCCAGTCCACCTGGCCGGGCTGCTGCTCCAGTTTCAACTGTTCTGCCTGCGGCTATGGAATCCTGACCTGTTCACCGGACGTGATACCTGTCCCAAACATGCTGTTTTCAACTCTCTAGAAACAGTAGGAGTGTTAGAGATACTCTGAATGATCGGCTACGAAAAGCCAACTGACATTTACTCCTGAGGTGCTGACTTGCTGCACCCTCGACAACTACTGTGATTATTATTATTTGACCATGCTGGTAATTTATGAACATTTGAACATCTTGGCCATGTTCTGTTATAATCTCAAACCTCTCTAGGTTTCTTCCTAGGTTTTGGCCTGTCTAGGGAGTTTTTCCTAGCCACCGTGCTTCTACACCTGCATTGCTTGCTGTTTGGGGTTTTAGGCTGGGCTTCAGTACAGCACTTTGAGATATCAGCTGATGTACGAAGGGCTATATAAATACATTTGATTGATCAAATCGCTGTACACTTAAGCCTCACCACAGGTTCAGTGACCAACTGAAGAGTGTGTCTGATGTAGTCCTCAAACACACTGGGTGGGGCCATGTGGCGGCCATGTTTGTACTTCCACCATCATGTGTGTGTGTACTGCTCCGTTACGTACTGTGGCTTACACCACATAGTGTATGGGGATTTTACGTGTTCACCCATGGTGTGGTGAGCGTGTCACCCGTGGTGTGGTGAGCGTGTCACCCGTGGTGTGGTGAGCGTGTCACCCGTGGTGTGGTGAGCGTGTTACCCGTGGTGTGGTGAGCGTGTCACCCGTGGTGTGGTGAGCGTGTCACCCGTGGTGTGGTGAGCGTGTTTGTCCGTGTGTTGTGTTACCCTGCTGTTTACAAGCTGTTCAACAGACTGTCTGGTAAAACCTCATGTTCCAGTGATGGACCAGGGCTGTGGCTGAGCCTCCTGGAGAAGGATGGGTTAGGTAAACCCATGGTAAAAACCTCATGTTCCAGTGATGGACCAGGGCTGTGGCTGAGCCTCCTGGAGAAGGATGGGTTAGGTAAACCCATGGTAAAACCTCATGTTCCAGTGATGGACCAGGGCTGTGGCTGAGCCTCCTGGAGAAGGATGAGTTAGGTAAACCCATGGTAAAACCTCATGTTCCAGTGATGGACCAGGGCTGTGGCTGAGCCTCCTGGAGAAGGATGGGTTAGGTAAACCCATGGTAAAACCTCTGCAAAACTTGCCTTCTCCCATGCCGCCACCTCCGATGGACAGGGATGATAAAATAGAGCCAAACCCTAAACCTATTTGAGAGGAAATTTGAACACACAGACACATGCTACTAAGCCTACTTACAGTCTCTCCAGCTCCTTCATGTCATCAAACGCTCCACGCTCTATCGCTCCAATCTGATTCTCCATCAGCTGCCTACAGAGAGAGAGAAAGAGAGAGAGATAAGTGTTAGTTAAACGGGATTATATCACATAGTGCTGCATTTCTCTAAAAGTAGATGGTAGTGTATAAAACCAACATGTATTGTTTGAAGCTAGCGCATGTGAAAAGCCTGTGAAATAGTCCCCCCCCACCCCCCTCTCCGAGTGCAAGTTAGGTTTTTGCTCTAACACTTCACATAATCAAAGTAGTGTAGCACGAGGGCAAAAAACAAAGTGTTCACCCAAGGGGGGCCCCAGGACTGAGTTTGGAAAACCCTGGTCTTGGGCTTGATGTGGAATCTTGGCCCCGGTGGGCATCACAGGGATTGTAGCCAGTAAAGAATTTTTGAAGGTAGGTTAGTGAGGCAGGCCAATGTGCCTTCAGGCCTAGTGTGGTCTGATGTAGAGGGGGAGGGGGAGGCAGGGGCAGGGGTGAGAGAGGCACGGGTGAGGCAGGGAGGACCAGGGGGAGTCAGGAGTGAGATCCTGGGCTGGGTGGTTCAAAGAACAATGGGGGAAAATGAGACCCAGTGTGGAGCTGTCCTCGGGGCCATGGAGATGTCAGAGCACTGTGTGTGTGTGTCCAAAGAGCTGTCTGGTCAGGTGTTAGCACTGCAGGCTACAAACATACCCGCTTATGGAGTGATTTAACATACACACTGCCAAAGCTAACGCACTGGATTTCACATACACACGGCCAAAGCTAACGCACTGGATTTCACATACACACTGCCAAAGCTAACGCACTGGATTTCACATACACACTGCCAAAGCTAACGCACTGGAATTCACATACACACTGCCAAAGCTAACGCACTGGATTTCATATACACACTGCCAAAGCTAACGCACTGGATTTCATATACACACTGCCAAAGCTAACGCACTGGATTTCACATACACACTGCCAAAGCTAACGCACTGGATTTAACATACACACTGCCAAAGCTAACGCACTGGATTTCATATACACACTGCCAAAGCTAACGCACTGGATTTCACATACACACTGCCAAAGCTAACGCACTGGATTTCACATACACACTGCCAAAGCTAACACACTGGATTTCATATACACACTGCCAAAGCTAACGCACTGGATTTCACATACACACTGCCAAAGCTAACGCACTGGATTTCATATACACACTGCCAAAGCTAACGCACTGGATTTCACATACACACTGCCAAAGCTAACGCACTGGATTTCACATACACACTGCCAAAGCTAACGCACTGGATTTCATATACACACTGCCAAAGATAACGCACTGGATTTCATATACACACTGCCAAAGCTAACGCATTAGATTTCATATACACACTGCCAAAGCTAACGCACTGGATTCCATATACACACTGCCAAAGCTAACGCACTGGATTCCATATACACACTGCCAAAGCTAACGCACTGGATGGTTTGGGAAGTGTTGCAATAAAAGTTTAGGGAAAGATAAGCGTCCAGGTCTAAGCATCCAACAGTAGTGTTCCTTCATCCAGAGTACCGTTCTGTGTGTTCTATGAGGCCTCGCGGCTCCACTCAGCAGTCTGTGAGTACCGTTCTGTGTGTTTGTGTTCTGTGAGGCCTCGCGGCTCCACTCAGTAGTCTGTGAGTACCGTTCTGTGTGTGTGTGTTCTGTGAGGCCTCGCGGCTCCACTCAGCAGTCTGTGAGTACCGTTCTGTGTGTGTGTGTTCTGTGAGGCCTCGCGGCTCCACTCAGCAGTCTGTGAGTACCGTTCTGTGTGTTTGTGTTCTGCAGAGGCCTCTGTGTGTTTGTGTTCTGTGAGGCCTCACGGCTCCACTCAGCAGTCTGTGAGTACGGTTCTGTGTGTGTGTGTTTTGTGAGGCCTCGCGGCTCCACTCAGCAGTCTGTGAGTACCGTTCTGTGTGTGTGTGTTCTGTGAGGCCTCGCGGCTCCACTCAGCAGTCTGTGAGTACGTTTCTGTGTGTGTGTGTGTTCTGTGAGGCCTCGCGGCTCCACTCAGCAGTCTGTGAGAACCGTTCTGTGTGTGTGTGTTCTGTGAGGCCTCGCGGCTCCACTCAGCAGTCTGTTTCCTCCCAATCGAATATAAATGCAAATGGATTTTCCTGTTCCAACTCCATAAATATAGAGACAAGTTCTGCTCACCTCCACTCACTCTCTCCCTCATGAATTTAGATAGAGGGTGAATAAGAGGAGCAAGCACTTATCTAGATAACGTTAAACTATGGTCAGGTTTTTTTGTCTGTCTTTTTCTCTCTCTCTCCCTATTTTTCCTCCTTTCAATTCATGTTAAATTTGCTGTCTCTTTCCTTATACCTTTCCCCTTCCCTCTCTCTGCCACCCCCTCCACCTCTCTGCCACCCCCAACCCCCTCCACCTCTCTGCCACCCCCTCCCAACCCCCTCCCTCTCTCTGCCACCTGCTCCCAACCCCTCCACCTCTCTGCCACCCCCTCCCAACCCCCTCCCTCTCTCTGCCACCTGCTCCCAACCCCCTCCCTCTCTCTGCCACCCCCTCCCTCTCTCTGCCACCCCCTCCCAACCCCCTCCACCTCTCTCTGCCACCCCCTCCCAACCCCCTTCCCTCTCTGCCACCCCTCCCTCTCTCTGCCACCTGCTCCCAACCCCCTCCACCTCTCTGCCACCCCTCCCAACCCCCTCCCTCTCTCTGCCACCTGCTCCCAACCCCCTTCCCTCTCTGCCACCCCCTCCCTCTCTCTGCCACCCCCTCCCAACCCCCTCCACCTCTCTCTGCCACCCCTCCCAACCCCTCCACCTCTCTCTGCCACCCCTCCCTCTTTCTGCCACCCCCTCCCAACCCCCTCCACCTCTCTCTGCCACCCCCTCCCAACCCCCTCCACCTCTCTCTGCCACCCCCTCCCAACCCCCTCCACCTCTCTCTGCTACCCCCTCCCAACTCTCTCCACCTCTCTCTGCTACCCCCTCCCAACCCCCTCCACCTCTCTCTGCCACCCCCTCCCAACCCCCTCCACCTCTGTGTGTCGTGTTTCTGTCTTTTCTTTCCTGCCGTGTTTCTCTGATTGTGTGTCTGGGTGTTTTCTCCGTCCCCCAGCAGATAATGTCTATTCCTGTAAGGTTAAATGAGTCTTCCTGTAAGGACCTTCCCCTGGGGTCACAAACACCGTCTCTGGGGTCGATGGGGGGTTGTGAAGATCAAAGGTCACGCCACTGTTAGTCTGCTGAGTCAGTGAGGGCAGATATATGAGGGTTTCACCGCACCATGACCCCAACAGATAGATGTGTGTGTGTGTGTGTGTGTGTGTGTTCCCTATGGGAATCAAAAGGTTTATAGCCATGCAGGGAAAAGCTATAGTCTGAATATTAGATCCCCTGTAAGGAGCTGGTTCCTTCTACCTCGCTGGTGACAAGCTGGAGACATGGAGGCATTTAACGGGGACAGAGGGGAGAGGAAGGAGGGGGATGGGCAGGAAGGAGGGGAGGGGAGGATGAGGGAGGGGAGGGGGATATTAAAAGGTAAGTGAGGGGAGGTAAGTGGGAGAGGGGGGATATTAAAGGGGAAGGTAACTGGGAGAGGGGGATATTAAAGGGGAAGGTAAGTGGGAGAGGGGGATATTAAAGGGGAAGGTAAGTGGGAGAGGGTGTGTGTGTGTGTGTGTGTGTGTGTGTGTGTGTGTGTGTGTGGTGTAATTGATGGTTTGAGGGCCACTCCGAGACAGCAGAGAGCCTATCAGTGAGTTTATAAAAGGTGTATCAGACTAGAGTTATTTATTGTGAAACATTCATTGTTACGTTCCCCAGTTTATGTGTTGTAGTTTGTGTTTGTGCATGTGTTTATTTCAGGAAATGGCTCCGGAAATCCCTCAAGCAGCTGATTGGTCGACTCCATGGCTAATTGGAGAGCTGACTCCGCCCCCTCGTCAAGACAGCTGTCTCCAATTACCCATTCCATCTGAAGATATATAAATGCCAGTGTTCTGTTCAGGAGAGAGTGCTTTTTGTAGAGAGATTTTCTGAGAGATTTTGCTGGAGATTTTGCTGGAGATCTTTTTGTAGAAAGATTTTGCTAGAGATTTTGCTAGAGATTTTGCTAGAGATTTTGATAGAGGTTGATTTTGCTGAGAGTTGGTATATTTTTGAGTTTGTTGCTCAGATAGAGCTTATTTGATGTCGTTTGTTAGTTTGTTTGAAAATTGTTTAATATTCTGTTTCATTTGTTCCCAGGGGAGAAGGGGAAGGCACCTTGGGAGTGCTTAGGCAAGAGGCCCGCGGGCATACATATACCCGTAGCATATTCGCTGTCTAGGCACACTAGGTAAGACCTGGGCGGACCACCCCCTGTATTTTGGTTAGGGCACCAGGTGGTGCTAAATTAGGTAAGTAGTGGGTAGGCAGGTAAGATAGGAGAGGGGGGGCTTTGAGATTTACTTTCTTTGCTTTGGTTCCGTCCAGCCCCTTTTCCCCATATTACCGTGTAAAGGAATAAAGTCCTTGTAAACGGTACCACATTCTGCTTGTTGTCATTTTTACTCGCACCTACAGTCCATACCTTTTTCGCTTCACAGAGAGTTTAGTTGTAGCAGGGTGTTGCGTTCCCTCTTCATAGAGGCGTGCGTAACATTCATCATATCTAAAACCACTCCAATATCACCATAATAGACTGTAATAGACTGTAGAGTTTTTGTGAGACATTCATTATGTCTCATACCACTAACAGCAACAGAAATAGTTCAGTGTCTACAGAAATAGAACAGATGGACATTGTCACGTCAGCATCATTAACAGTATTACATTTAGACAATATGCACGGGGAAAATGTGTGCAGGTGTGTACATGCACAGTAGATGATGAACACAGTGTAATTGACTTACAGCACGCGGAGGTACTTGAGTCCAGAGAAGTCCGTCTTGGTGATGCGTGTGAGGTTATTCCCATTCAGTTCCCTGCAAACACACATATATGTATTCAGTGTCTCCCTCTGGGCCTTTTCAGGCCAATGACATAGCAATGAGCGCCAAGTGATACCTGAGTCTCCAGCCAACACACACATGAATAAGCACGGACATACACACACACACACACACACACACCTTCCTTGACAAAGTCACACACTTTGCTCCAGGCAGTGTCAACACAGATTCAAATGTGTGTTGAAAATACCAGGCGTTGAAGATTGACACTGGTGGTTCTATAATGTTGTTCAAACTGCTCTTGAATTTACATTGCCATGTAGCTGGAGGGAAGAGAGAGAAAGCGAGAGAAGAGAGAGAGGGGGGTAGAAAGAGAGAGAGGGGGAGAAAGAGAGGGGGGGAAAGAAAGAGAGAGAGGGGGAGAAAGAGAGGGGGGGAAAGAGAGAGTGGGGGAGAAAGAGAGAGAGGGGGAGAATGAGAGAGAGAGGGGGAGAAAGAGAGAGAGAGGGGGAGAAAGAGAGAGAGGGGGGAGAAAGAGAGAGAGGGGGAGAAAGAGAGAGGGGGAGAAAGAGAGAGAGGGGGAAAGAGAGAGAGGGGGAAAAGAGAGAGGGGGAGAAAGAGAGAGAGAGAGAGGGGAGAGAAGAGAGAGGGGGAGAAAGAGAGAGAGGGGGAGAAAGAGAGAGAGGGGGAGAAAGAGAGAGGGGGAGAAAAGAGAGGGGAGAAAGAGAGAGGGGGAGAAAGAGAGAGAGGGGATAGAAGGAGGTGGAGAGGGGGAGAAAGAGAGAGGGGGAGAAAGAGAGAGAGGAGGGGAGAAAGAGAAAGAGAGAGGGGGAGAAAGAGAGAGAGGGGGAGAAAGAGAAAGAGAGAGGGGGAGAGAGGGGGTGAAAGAGAGAGAGAGAGAAAGGGGGTGAAAGAGAGAGAGAAAGGGGGTGAAAGAGAGAGCGAGAGAGGGGGTGAAAGAGAGAGAGAGAGAGGGGGTGAAAGAGAGAGAGAGAGGGGGGGTGAAAGAGAGAGAGAGAGAGAGAGAGAAAAGAGAAAGAGCGAGAGGTGTCCTTTATAGAGAATATTGGAGTAGAGAGACAGGGGTGTGAGAGCACCAAGTATTGTAATTCTGTCAGAGCACCACACTCAAATATCACCAGCTCATTTCAAATGGGATCCACGTCTCTCTTCATCGTTCTCTCTCTCGCTCACAATTCAATTGAATTAGCAGGGCTTTACTGGCATGGGAAACATGTTAACATTGCCGAAGCAAGTGAAATAGATAATAAACAAAGGTGAAATAAACAATAAAGAAATAACAGTAAACCTTATGCTTACAAAAGTTCCAAGGGAATAGAGGCATTTCACATGTGATATTAAGTCTAAATACATTGTTGTAATGATGTGCAAATATTTAAAGTACACAAGGGAAAATAAATAAACATAAATATGGGTTGTATTTACAATGGTGTTTGTTCTTCACTGGTTGCCCTTTTCTGTGGCAACAGGTCACAAATCTTGCTGCTGTGATGGCACACTGTGGAATTTCACCCAGTAGAAATGGGAATTTATCAAACTTGGATTTGTTTTTGAATTCTTTGTGGATCTGTGTAATCTGAGGGAAATATGTCTCTCTAATATGGTCATACATTTGACAGGAGGTTAGGAAGTGCAGCTCAGCTTTCCACATCATTTTGTGGGCAGTGGACACATAGCCTGTCTTCTCTTGAGAGCCATGTCTGCCTATGGCGGCCTTTCTCAATAGCAGGGCTATGCTCACTGAGTCTGTACATAGTCAAAGCTTTCCTTAGGTTTGGGTCAGTCACAGTGGTCAGGTATTCTGCCACTGTGTACTCTCTGTTTAGGGCCAAATAGCATTCTAGTTTGCTCTGTTTTTTTGTTAATTCTTTCCAATGTGTCAATTATCTTTTTGTTTTCTCATGATTTGGTTGGGTCTAATTGTGCTGCTGTCCTGGGGCTCTGTGGGGTGTGTTTGCCTCTCTCTCTATCTCTCCCCCCTGCTGTGAACTGGCAATCACTCGGGATAGAGGAAAGGATGGAGACAGAGATGTAAAGAGGTCATGATAGAGAGATAGGAGGAGGTGGAGAGGGGGACATGAAGAAATAGGGAGTTAGAGATGGAGGAGGTGGAGAGGGGGACAGAAGGAGGTGGAGAGGGGCATAGAAGGAGGTGGAGATGTGGATAGAAGGAGGTGGAGAGGGGCATAGAAGGAGGTGGAAAGGGGGATAGAAGGAGGTGGAGAGGGGGACATGAAGAAATAGGGAGTTAGAGATGGAGGAGGTGGAGAGGGGGACAGAAGGAGGTGGAGAGGGGGATAGAAGGAGGTGGAGAGGGGACATGAAGAAATAGGGAGATAGAGATGGAGGAGGTGGAGAGGGGGACAGAAGGAGGTGGAGAGGGGGATAGAAAGAGGTGGAGAAGGGGATAGAAGGAGGTGGAGAGGGGGATAGAAGGAGGTGGAGAGGGGGATAGAAGGAGGTGGAGAGGGGGATAGGAGGAGGTGGAGAGGGGGATAGAAGGAGGTGGAGAGGGGGATAGAAGGAGGTGGAGAGGGGGATAGGAGGAGGTGGAGAGGGGGATAGAAGGAGATAGGTGGAGAGTTAGAGGTGGAGAGGGGGGACAGAGGGCGGTGGAGAGGGGGATAGGAGGAGGTAGATGGAGAGTTAGAGATGAGGGAGGTGGAGAGGGGGTTAGGAGGAGGTGGAGAGGGAGATAGGAGGAGGTGGAGAGGGAGATAGGAGGTGGAGAGGGGGATAGAAGGAGGTGGAGAGGGGCATAGAAGGAGGTGGAGAAGGGGATAGGAGGAGGTGGAGAGGGGGATAGAAGGAGGTGGAGAGGGGATAGGAGGAGGTAGATGGAGAGTTAGAGATGAGGGAGGTGGAGATGGGGTTAGGAGGAGGTGGAGAGGGAGATAGGAGGAGGTGGAGAGGAGGATAGAAGGAGGTGGAGAGGGGCATAGAAGGAGGTGGAGAAGGGGATAGGAGGAGGTGGAGAGGGGGATAGAAGGAGGTGGAGAGGGGGATAGGAGGAGGTAGATGGAGAGTTAGAGATGATGGAGGTGGAGAGGGGGTTAGGAGGAGGTGGAGAGGGAGATAGGAGGAGGTGGAGAGGGGGATAGAAGGAGGTGGAGAGGGGCATAGAAGGAGGTGGAGAAGGGGATAGGAGGTGGTGGAGAGGGGGATAGAAGGAGGTGGAGAGGGGGATAGGAGGAGGTGGAGAGGGGGATAGGAGGAGGTGGAGAGGGGGATAGGAGGAGGTGGAGAGGGGGATAGGAGGAGGTGGAGAGGGGGATAGAAGGAGGTGGAGAGGGGGATAGGAGGAGGTGGAGAGGGGATAGGAGGAGGTGGAGAGGGGGATAGAAGGAGGTGAAGAGGGGGATAGAAGGAGGTGGAGAGGGGGATAGAAGGAGGTGGAGAGGGGGATAGGAGGAGGTGGAGAGGGGGATAGGAGGAGGTGGAGAGGGGGATAGAAGGAGGTGGAGAGGGGGATAGGAGGAGGTGGAGAGGGGGATAGAAGGAGGTGGAGAGGGGGATAGGAGGAGGTGGAGAGGGGGATAGAAGGAGGTGGAGAGGGGGATAGGAGGAGGTGGAGAGGGGGATAGAAGGAGGTGGAGAGGGGGATAGGAGGAGGTGGAGCGGGGCATAGAAGGAGGTGGAGAGGGGGATAGGAGGAGGTGGAGAGGGGGATAGAAGGAGGTGGAGAGGGGGATAGGAGGAGGTGGAGAGGGGGATAGGAGGAGGTGGAGAGGGGGATAGGAGGAGGTGGAGAGGGGGATAGGAGGAGGTGGAGAGGGGGATAGAAGGAGGTGGAGAGGGGGATAGAAGGAGGTGGAGAAGGGGATAGGAGGAGGTGGAGAGGGGCATAGAAGGAGGTAGTTGGAGAGTTAGAGATGAGGGGGATAGGGGGAGGTGGAGAGGGGGATAGGAGGAGGTGGAGAGGGGGATAGAAGGAGGTGGAGAGGGGGATAGAAGGAGGTAGGTGGAGAGGGGGATAGAAGGAGGTGGAGAGGGGGATAGAAGGAGGTGGAGAGGGGGATAGAAGGAGGTGGAGAGGGGGATAGAAGGAGGTGGAGAGGGGATAGAAGGAGGTGGAGAGGGGGATAGAAGGAGGTGGAGAGGGGGATAGGAGGAGGTGGAGAGGGGGATAGAAGGAGGTGGAGAGGGGATAGGAGGAGGTGGAGAGGGGGATAGAAGGAGGTGGAGAGGGGATAGGAGGAGGTGGAGCGGGGCATAGAAGGAGGTGGAGAGGGGATAGGAGGAGGTGGAGAGGGGGATAGGAGGAGGTGAGAGGGGGATAGAAGGAGGTGGAGAGGGGGATAGGAGGAGGTGGAGAGGGGGATAGGAGGAGGTGGAGAGGGGGATAGGAGGAGGTGGAGAGGGGGATAGGAGGAGGTGGAGAGGGGGATAGAAGGAGGTGGAGAGGGGGATAGAAGGAGGTGGAGAAGGGGATAGGAGGAGGTGGAGAGGGGCATAGAAGGAGGTAGTTGGAGAGTTAGAGATGAGGGGGATAGGGGGAGGTGGAGAGGGGGATAGGAGGAGGTGGAGAGGGGGATAGAAGGAGGGAGGGGGATAGAAGGAGGTAGGTGGAGAGGGGATAGAAGGAGGTGGAGAGGGGGATAGAAGGAGGTGGAGAGGGGGATAGAAGGAGGTGGAGAGGGGGTAGAAGGAGGTGGAGAGGGGGATAGAAGGAGGTGGAGAGGGGGATAGAAGGAGGTGGAGAGGGGGATAGGAGGAGGTAGATGGAGAGTTAGAGATGATGGAGGTGGAGAGGGGGTTAGGAGGAGGTGGAGAGGGGGATAGGAGGAGGTGGAGAGGGCATAGAAGGAGGTGGAGAAGGGGATAGGAGGAGGTGGAGAGGGGGATAGGAGGAGGTGGAGAGGGGCATAGAAGGAGGTAGTTGGAGAGTTAGAGATGAGGGGGGATAGGAGGAGGTGGAGAGGGGGATAGGAGGAGGTGGAGAGGGGGATAGGAGGAGGTAGATGGAGAGTTAGAGATGATGGAGGTGGAGAGGGGGTTAGGAGGAGGTGGAGAGGGAGATAGGAGGAGGTGGAGCGGGGCATAGAAGGAGGTGGAGAGGGGGATAGGAGGAGGTGGAGAGGGGGATAGAAGGAGGTGGAGACGGGGATAGGAGGAGGTGGAGAGGGGCATAGAAGGAGGTAGTTGGAGAGTTAGAGATGAGGGGGATAGGGGGAGGTGGAGAGGGGGATAGGAGGAGGTGGAGAGGGGATAGAAGGAGGTGGAGAGGGGGATAGAAGGAGGTAGTTGGAGAGTTAGAGATGAGGGGGATAGGAGGAGGTGGAGAGGGGTATAGGAGGAGGTGGAGAGGGGGATAGGAGGAGGTAGATGGAGAGTTAGAGATGATGGAGGTGGAGAGGGGGTTAGGAGGAGGTGGAGAGGGAGATAGGAGGAGGTGGAGAGGGGGATAGGAGGAGGTGGAGCGGGGCATAGAAGGAGGTGGAGAGGGGGATAGGAGGAGGTGGAGAGGGGGATAGAAGGAGGTGGAGAGGGGGGATAGAAGGAGGTGGAGAGGGGGATAGGAGGAGGTAGTTGGAGAGTTAGAGATGAGGGGGGATAGGAGGAGGTGGAGAGGGGGATAGTTGGAGAGAGGGGGATAGGATGAGGTGGGGGGATAGAAGGAGGTGGAGAGGGGGATAGAAGGAGGTGGAGAGGGGATAGAAGGAGGTAGTTGGAGAGTTAGAGATGAGGGGGATAGGGGAGGTGGAGAGGGGGATAGGAGGAGGTGGAGAGGGGGATAGGTGGAGAGGGGCATAGAAGGAGGTAGAAGGAGTTAGAGATGAGGGGATAGGGGGAGGTGGAGAGGGGGATAGAGGAGGAGGTGGAGAGGAGGATAGGAGGAGGTGGAGAGGGGGATAGAAGGAGGTGGAGAGGGGGATAGAAGGAGGTAGTTGGAGAGTTAGAGATGAGGGGGATAGGAGGAGGTGGAGAGGGGGATAGGAGGAGGTGGAGAGGGGGATAGAAGGAGGTGGAGAGGGGGATAGGAGGAGGTGGAGAGGGGGATAGGAGGAGGTGGAGAGGGGGATAGAAGGAGGTAGGTGGAGAGTTAGAGATGAGGGAGGTGGAGAGGGGGATAGAAGGAGGTGGAGAGGGGGATAGAAGGAGGTGGAGAGGGGGATAGGAGGAGGTGGAGAGGGGGATAGAAGGAGGTAGTTGGAGAGTTAGAGATGAGGGGGATAGGGGGAGGTGGAGAGGGGGATAGGAGGAGGTGGAGAGGGGGATAGAAGGAGGTGGAGAGGGGGATAGAAGGAGGTGGAGAGGGGGATAGAAGGAGGTAGTTGGAGAGTTAGAGATGAGGGGGATAGGGGGAGGTGGAGAGGGGGATAGGAGGAGGTGGAGAGGGGGATAGGAGGAGGTGGAGAGGGGGATAGGAGGAGGTGGAGAGGGGGATAGGAGGAGGTGGAGAGGGGGATAGGAGGAGGTGGAGAGGGGGATAGAAGGAGGTGGAGAGGGGGATAGAAGGAGGTGGAGAGGGGGATAGAAGGAGGTAGGTGGAGAGTTAGAGATGAGGGAGGTGGAGAGGGGGATAGAAGGAGGTGGAGAGGGGGATAGAAGGAGGTGGAGAGGGGGATAGGAGGAGGTGGAGAGGGGGATAGGAGGAGGTAGAGAAAGAGTTAGAGATGAGGGAGGTGAAGATGAGAGATAGATAGTTAAGAGGGATAGAGAGGTAGATAGGTAAGAGGGATAGAGAGATAGATAGGTAAGAGGGATAGAGAGATAGATAGGTAAGAGGGATAGAGAGGTAGATAGGTAAGCGGGATAGGGAGGTAGGGAGAGATAGATAGGTAAGAGGGATAGAGAGGTAGATAGGTAAGAGGGATAGAGAGGAAGATAGGTAAGAGGGATATTGAGGTAGATACAGTAGGTAAGAGGGATAAAGAGGTAGATAGGTAAGAGGGATATGGAGGTAGGGAGAGATAGATAGGTAAGAGGGATAGAGAGGTAGGGAGGGAGAGGTAGGGAGGGAGAGAGAGGTAGGGAGAGATAGATAGGTAAGAGGGATAGAGAGGTAAGGAGAGAGAGAGGTAGGGAGAGATAGATAGGTAAGAGGGATAGAGCGGTAGGGAGGGAGAGAGAGGTAAGGAGAGAGAGGTAGGGAGAGATAGATAGGTAAGAGGGATAGAGCGGTAGGGAGGGAGAGAGAGAGAGGTAGGGAGAGATTGATAGGTAAGAGGGATAGAGAGGTAGGGAGAGAGAGAGGTAGGGAGGGAGAGAGAGGTAAGAGGGATAGAGAGGTAGGGAGGGAGAGAGGTAGGGAGGGAGAGAGAGGTAAGAGGGATAGAGAGGTAGGGAGGGAGAGAGAGGTAAGAGGGATAGAGAGGTAGGGAGAGTGAGAGGTAGGGAGGGAGAGAGAGGTAAGAGGGATAGAGAGGTATGGAGGGAGAGAGAGGTAAGAGGGATAGAGAGGTAGGGAGAGTGAGAGGTAGGGAGGGAGAGAGAGGTAGGGAGAGAGAGAGGTAGGGAGAGAGAGAGGTAGGGAGAGAGAGAGAGGTAAGAGGGATAGAGAGGTAGGGAGAGTGAGAGGTAGGGAGGGAGAGAGAGGTAAGAGGGATAGAGAGGTAGGGAGAGAGAGAGGTAGGGAGGGAGAGGTAAGAGGGATAGAGAGGTAGGGAGAGTGAGAGGTAGGGAGGGAGAGAGAGGTAAGAGGGATAGAGAGGTAGGGAGGGAGAGAGAGGTAAGAGGGATAGAGAGGTAGGGAGGGAGAGAGAGCAGGGCTCGACATTGACGCCCGAGGCAAGTCAAGACAAATCACTCCAAAATCACAATTGAATGGGGGAACTATATATTTCTCCTACATATTGTAAAGGGATACATATAGCCTACCATTTGTATTTTATATACATACCTCTGCCTATTTCATCTTGTTTTTAATATATGGTATTTTACCAAATATATGGTGTTTTATAAAATAATGAAAAGGGCTGTCTGGTAGCCTCAATAAATAGACAAAGATTTGGAGCTGAACAAGTCATTGCATGTATAGACTTGAGAATTGGCTTGAATTTTTTTAATTTTATCTTAGAATTCAAGGCTTGGACTTGACTCGAGACTCGACCGGTTCAACTTGGGACTCGACTTAAGACTCGGACAATGTGACTTGAGACTTGGTTGTGATTCGAATAATTGTGACTTCCTCTGCAAGGAACTGTCTGTACATCTTAGAGATATAATTGTGATGAGACATACACTACCGGTCAAAAGTTTTACAACACCTACTCATTCAAGTTTTTTTTTTATTTAAAAACTATTTTCAAAATTGTAGAATAATAGTGAAGACATCAAAACTATGAAATAACTCATATGGAACCATGACCACTCTGACAGAACTACAGAGTTCCTTGGCTAAGATGGGAGAACCTGCTAGAAGGACAACAGTCTCTCCAGCACTTCACCAATCTGGGCTTTATAGGAGAATGGCCTGATGGAAGCCACTCCTGAGGCACATGATGCCTGAAGTTTGCAGACAGGATGCCTGAAGTTTGCAGACAGGATGCCTGAAGGTTGCAGACAGGATGCCTGAAGGTTGCAGACAGGTTGCCTGAAGGTTGCAGACAGGATGCCTGAAGGTTGCAGACAGGATGCCTGAAGGTTGCAGACAGGATGCCTGAAGGTTGCAGACAGGATGCCTGAAGTTTGCAGACAGGATGCCTGAAGGTTGCAGACAGGATGCCTGAAGTTTGCAGACAGGATGCCTGAAGGTTGCAGACAGGATGCCTGAAGGTTGCAGACAGGATGCCTGAAGGTTGCAGACAGGATGCCTGAAGTTTGCAGACAGGATGCCTGAAGGTTGCAGACAGGATGCCTGAAGGTTGCAGACAGGTTGCCTGAAGGTTGCAGACAGGATGCCTGAAGGTTGCAGACAGGATGCCTGAAGGTTGCAGACAGGATGCCTGAAGGTTGCAGACAGGATGCCTGAAGGTTGCAGACAGGATGCCTGAAGGTTGCAGACAGGAACGTTTAGGACTTCAGGAAATTCACAAAGCAAAAGATTCTGTGGTTTGATGAGACAAATATTTTTCCTGAATGCAAAGCTCTATGAGAAAACCAGGCACAGCGAATCACCGGTCTAATACCATCTAATACACTACCATTCTCTCAGACCCATGTCAAAATCATTTAGAATAGCAGGAAATTAGCTTTGAAACTGAAAGCGCTCTGACCCATGCCAAAATGTGTAGAATTGAAGGAAATTAGCATTGAAAGTACAATCTTTATCTCAGCCCCATGTCAAATTTGTAGATTTGCAGGAAACTCGCTTTAAAACTAAAATATTCTCCCTGCCCCATGGCAAAATGTGTATAATTGCAGGAAATTGGCAAGATTGTATCTCTGTGGCCAAGAGGAGGGTCTGTAATACCGCACCATTGCCCACTAACGTGTGTGTGTGTGTGTGTGTGTGTGTGTGTGTGTGTGTGTGTGTGTGTGTGTGTGTGTGTGTGTGTGTGTGTGTGTGTGTGTGTGTGTATTTAAAAGCATGAGAGACCGGGCGGAGAGAGACTAAGCAGTAGGTAGCATCCTCCCATAGAGAAGGCCTGCAGACCACACACACACATACATACTGTATACACACACACATGCATATACACGCACACACACATGCATGCATACACACACACACGTTTCAACAGTCAGTATGACTAGAATATCTGTCTGCTACCTCAGGGTTAAAACTGACCAGGTCCATCCCTCCCCACTGCTAATCCAAGCCACAACGCCCTCTCCTCTAATGACCACTCAAGGGACTATAGCACAGTGTAGCGATGCGGGAGAGAGTGGTCATTACAGACAGATGGTGTGTGTGTGTGTGTGTGTACACAGGTGCATCGACCGACCGGCCATGGGAAATAAGTAATAGAGTGAACTTCATTGTCCCAGGGTCTGATACACACACGTGCTGCTCATTACAGGTACACACACATACTTTTGGGTTCCCAACGCATCATCTACAGGGTGGCCTTCACTGATGACGCCCCAAGGAATTGTGGGATGAAGAAAAAGAAGAGAAGAGAGAGAGTAGAGAGAGAAAGAGAGAAAGAGAGAAAGAGAGAGAGAGAGAGAGAGAGAGATTGGGGACTCTGCAGGGGAAGGAAGCTAGTCATATAAACAAGCAGAACCTCTCCTTTCTTCTCTCCATCTGTTGTTAATTACTACAGGTCTGTAGATGTCCCCCAGTCACACACAAAATGCAGTAACATGAGAGATGATTGGCTCATAATTGTTAGAGGCCTGAACAGCTCCAGTAGAGGTAACACCTACAGGAATCTGACCCCACCTGAGGAAGCTCTCTCTGGGGTAATGACGAGGGTTGAATATTGTCCCGGTATTTTGCAAATGTTCCATCCCGAGAATAAATCACTTTTCTCCCGGGTAACCTGTTTTTTCCCACCGAAACCGGAAGTGTCATTCAAAAGCATTATAAATCATATAAATATGTCTGGATTTGATGAGAGCTTTGATCAGCATGAACATTCTTCCTGATGCAACCTGAGCCTGATGAGGCATATATTAAATACATTTAATGAGTCATATATTAAATACATGTAATGAACCCAAGCCCCAAAAAAGCCCAGATGATCCAATAGGCTACATACATTATTTATATAGGCTACTGCACGTTATGCACGACAGAAAAACACAAAAGCCCATAGATGTAGCTGGTCTCGTCAGTAAACAAATGAAACTAGCCAGTAGTCGGACGTATTACTGTATTATACTGTATTATACTGTATTATGTGGACTGAAATTACGCACATCATTCAAACCAGAAGATGTGATTCTGGTGCAGCACATGCTGCCTACGAAGTTACCAGTACGGGCTATTTGTATAATTAGTAGGCTGACGCAAATATACCTTTCATGATATTTCCCCTAATGTCGTTAGCCTGTCTCCTCTTTCTCTGTCGATTGTTGCTTCATTCATTCCCTGCTTTCAACAGTTAAACGAAATAAGTTTCCTTGTCCGTATCTTCGTCATTCAAATGACATCCTTGAATAATATAGGACTAGAATTAGATGCAGAAGGCCTTCACGTCTCTTCAAGAATAAATAACTGCTTGGGACTCCAAGAGCTAAGGAGTGTTTTTTAAGGAGAGGCCAGCGGATAACAGGTCCTTGTGTATTGAGCAAGAGACAGAGGGTATAAATTAGAAGTTTATTATGCATACCCCATCATTAATTAGCTAAATATAAGGCTAATACCGCATTGAATTTATTTCCTGAAAGAGGTAGGCTAGGAGATATATAATTGAACAGTTCCATTTCACGCCATGCTGTTCATACATGTATAAATCATTTATTATAATTTACCGGTTTCTCACAGTTACACTATATATACACAAGTATGTGGACACCCCTTGAAATTAATGGATTCAGCTATTTCAGCCACACCCGTTGCTGACAGGTGTATAAAATCTAGCACACAGCCATGCAGTCTTCATAGACAAACATTGGCAGTAGAATGGCCTTACTGAAGAGCTCATTAACTTTCAACATGGCACCATCATAGGATGCCAACGAGTCAGTTCATAAAATGTCTGTCCTGCTAGAGCTGCACCGGTCAGCTGTAAGTGCTGTTATTGTGAAGTAGAACATTTAGGAGCAACAACGTCTGTGAAGTGGTAGACTATACAAGCTCACCAAATGGGACTGCTGACTGCTGAAGCGTGTAGCTCGTAAAAATCGTCTGTCCTCTGTTGCATCACTCACTACTAATTCCAAACTGCCTCTGGAAGCGAAGTCATCACAAGAACTGTTAGAGCTCCTTGAAATGGGTTTCCATGGCCGAGCAGCCTCACACAAGCTTAAGATCACCAAGCACAATGTCAAGCATCGGCTTGCTACCATTGGACTTTGGAGCAGTGGAAATGCGTTCTCTGGAGTGATGAATTCCGCTTCACCATCAGGCAGTCCAACGGACAAATATGGGTTTGGCAGATGCCAGGAGCATGGTACCTGCCCCATAGTATAATGCCAACTGTAAAGTTTGGCGGAGGAGGAATAATGGGCTGGGGAAGTTTTTCATGGTTCGGGCTAGGCCCCTTAGTTCCAGTGAAGGGAAATCTTAGTACTACAGCATACAATGACATTCCAGTCTATTCTGGGGCTTCAAATGTTGTGGCAACAGTGAGGAAGGCCCTTTCCTGTTACAGCATGACGATGCCCCTGTTCACAAAGCGAGGTCCATACAGAAATGGTTTGTCCAGATCGGTGTGGAAGAACTTGACTTGCCTCAACCCCATTGAACACCTTTGGGATGAATTGGAAAGCTGACTGTGAGCCAGGCCTAATCGCCCAACATCAGCGCCCAACCTCACTAATGCTCTGGTGGCTGAATGGAAGCAAGTCCCCACTGCAATGTTCCAACATCTAGTGGAAAGCCTTCCCAGAAGAGTGGAGGCTGTTATAGCAGCAAAAGGGGGACCAACTCCATATGAATGCCCATTATTTTGGAATGAGAATTTCGACAAGTAGGTGTCCACATACTTTTGGTCATGTAGTGTATTTATCCCAGGAAAAGGGAGTGGTTTTGGGGAGTAAATCTCAGTAACCGGGTTCCCACAATTCAACCCTAGTAACCACCCAAACCTAGTCCACTGTCTAAGAGGGGCCTGTGGAGCTCAGGTAAACAGACCAGCAGGCTTTCAAAAAATTAAATAAATACATGCAAAAAATACAATTATACAAAAAAATTTTTTTTAAAGAACAACAATTCTACTGCAATTGTCTTCTCATTATAATGATTCAGGAAGATGCTATTATTTTTGTTATCCATGAGGGATAATATCTTAACAACATTATTCAATTCAATCAAAAATATTTGAGTGCCAACACACTTCCTGGAGAATCTTGAAGACAGATAACATCATTGACTAATCTTTCCTTATCTCATCCTGGCCCAGCGGCCGCCTGTAATTACTTCCTGGTTCAGTATATCGTCATGACATTGGCCTGTGGGCAAGGTTTATGACCCCCCCCCATAAATACCTTTCTCCCCTCTCTCTCTCTCGACTCTACTCAAGGACTCTTGATTAGACTTTGTTAAACATAGAGTCTGGGAACATTAAACAAGTGGGGGAAAAGGAACCATATTTCGCTAATAGAACCAGTTGAAAAAATGTGTTGGTACTTAATGAAAGTTTCATTTTTATATAATTTCTTTGAATTTGTCGCGCCGCATTTTCCCTGTTTTTTGCCCAAGTGGGACACAACCGTCCCCTATACCATAAGAAGTTAATGAATATGATGTCAGTTTGGTTGTCATCTGAGACATTATCACTAATGACAGGATGACATAAACTGTATCTGGGAAAGTATACACATTATAGTTCTCAGATTCACATGTTTAAATGCTTTAATATGAAACTCTTTGTGAAAAGATTAAATATAATTTTAGCTTCCAAATGAGAGAATTGGGTTTTCATAATGTTAGAGCTCTGCTCAATCAGTGGCCCGCCCCTGTGAAGAGACATTGTGTTTCATAGTTTATAACCACCCTTTTCTCCTTCCATTATATACGCTCTTGATGAAAATGTAACCTCCTGTTCTGAGTACCCGAGGCCTTCAGCCCCATGTTAAAAGGATTCAGATAATAAGCTGTTCCGGTACATTAGGGCGACGGTCCGATGTCAGAAGGATTCAGATAATAAGCTGTTCCGGTACATTAGGGCGACGGTCCGATGTCAGAAGGATTCAGATAATAAGCTGTTCCGGCACATTCGGGCGACGGTCCGATGTCAGAAGGATTCAGATAATAAGCTGTTCCGGTACATTAGGGCGACGGTCCGATGTCAGAAGGACTCAGATAATAAGCTGTTCCGGTACATTAGGGCGACGGTCCGATGTCAGAAGGATTCAGATAATAAGCTGTTCCGGGTACATTAGGGCGACGGTCCGATGTCAGAAGGATTCAGATAATAAGCAGTTCCAAGGACGTGAGGATGACGGTTCCACGTTAAAAGGATTAACATGTCAACTACAGCACTAAGCCAACCTCAGCGTGAGCTTTGTTTGCGAATGGTATGAACCTTGAACGCTTATTCACTACAGAAGTGTCACGGTCGTCATAATGAGGAGACCAAGGCGCAGCGTGATGAGCGTACATAACTCTTTTAATTAAAGAGAGAACACTGAACAAAACTATACAAAACAACAAAACGAACCGTGAAGCTATATGACTAGTGCAAACAGGCAACTAAACATAGAATAATAACCCACGAAATACCCAAGGAATATGGCTACCTAAATATGGTCCCCAATCAGAGACAACGATAAACAGCTGCCTCTGATTGGGAACCAATCTAGGCAACCATAGAAATATAAACACCTAGATATACAACAACCCCTAGACATACAAACCCCCCTAGACAATACAAAAACTACACAAACCACCCATCACACCCTGCCCTAACCAAAATAATAAAGAAAACAAAGATAACTACGGTCAGGGCGTGACAAGAAGTGATACCTCCTAGCCGTTGAGTTAGCATCAGCCGCTGTAAACGTGGGCTAGGAAAGGACGGGCAGAGGATCTCTTCTAACAAACAACACGACCCTGCCAATTATCCAGTTTACCACCATAGACACTCTTACAGGGACAAGGAAGATCTCTGTTGGGCAACACGGCCAGCATCTATGACCAACCTACCGAAGCGCAGCTCAGAGTAAATATTTATTGCATTTTCCTTTTCCAAATGGGTGGTTATTTAGAATGCATAAGATTCTGTATTTACGATAGCATAGCTTCTCTCTTTGTTCTTCAGTCCTCCCGCGCTTTCATTCAAGCCCAACCCCCTCTCTTTGTGTAACCAGCCATCATACAGGTTCCGTCCCCCAGGGACGTTTTCTTGTAGGAAATCATTGGTAATCAATATATGATCCATTCTGAGAGTTTATTCGGATGTAACGGTTGTCGTTGGTGGAAGAAGGAGGAGACCAAAGCGCAGCGTGGTACGTGGTCATAATACCTTTAATACACTGAACATTAAATACAAAAGAACAAGAGAAATAAATGAAAACCGAAACAGTCCCGTATGGTGCAAACACTGAAACGGAAAATAACCAACCACAAACAAAAGTGGGAAAACAGGCTGCCTAAGTATGGTTCTCAATCAGAGACAATGATCGACAGCTGCATCTGATTGGGAACCATACCAGACCAAACACATAGAAATACAAAACCTAGAATACCCACCCCAACCCTGACCAAACTAAAATAGAGACATAAAAAAGGAACTAAGGTCAGGGGCCTGTTGCACAAAAGTAGAATTAAGACATCCGGGATAAATGACTCAGCTGAGCTCAATGAAGCCAAAACATGTGCGTCCAGGCTTAATTGGTTGCACAAAGACCAAGCCAGGATGAGCAGACACGGATTCATTAAGCCAGGTGAAACCAATCCTGGATAGGTGCGCGCTCACGGCTCACTCAAATAGACCCCGCCACAGATCACAGATTAACTGATTTACCATGGCAACTAGAGCCGCGTACTTTTCCCCGTCGGAAGCACAAATCCTCATGGAGGCATACGAGGAGGTAAAATATATAATTAAGAAGAAAGGCAACACCGCCACAGTGATAAAGCAAAGAGAAAAAGCGTGGCAAAGTATTGCAGACCGCCTGAATGCGTAAGTAGTGCACAATTACACACTCACCGCTCCGCTGAAACATCACAATTACAATTCAAATATTTAATTCACATCTCCAAAAATGCAGTTGTACTGTAATTATGAAACAGTTAAATTTTTAATTGAAATGCACTGCAGATATGAGTGAAATTGTGTAAAGTAACTCCATCACACTGTATAAAGCTATGATAAATTTTTTGATATTTTTACTGAAAACAAGACAAAAATACCAAGTAATTTTTTGCAGTGTGACTCCATTAAATGTGTGTGTGTGTGTGTGTGTGTGTGTGTGTGTGTGTAGATTAAACATGAACGGGCCAAAACGGACATGGCAGCAGGTCAAAATCAAATACAAGAACATTCTGCAGAATGGTATGGTCCCTGACTAATATTTAACAAAGCACAAGCATATATTGTACCCAGAAGGTGCCTGCTCACACATTGTCTGTACTGTTTTAGCAGTGAAAAAGAATACCCACAGACAAGGCACGGGTGGTGGGTCACCAAAGGCTGACCTTACCCCAGCAGAGGACATGGCCTTGGAGCTAAATAAAGGCAGGCCCGTCTTAGAGGGGATCCCTGGGGGAAAGAGACGAGCATAGGTTCCTCCCAAGATGCCACCCGCTTCATTCAAGGTATGTCCTTCCATCTCTACATGGGATACAACCACATTCATATTGAATCAATTTGGACTGTCTGACTTTGGTTTACCTATTGCCTTGCAGTGCCTGGCAGCACTGTGTTCCTGTTAGAGCCACCAGCACAAGCACCAGACGATGCTGATCCAGTGAGTACTCCATCAAAGGCATACTGTAGGCCTGGCATGTCTTGTCTACTAGCTTCAATATGAATCCGATTAAATGTGATAGAGTGAAGGCCCCAGTGCAGCAGCAACAGCACATGATGGAGACGATGATGAGGAGGAGACCATCTCTCTGGATTCCAGAAGGCATGAGGTATCATGTTAAGACTGTGAAAGTACTATTTACTCTACAATGGTGAGGAGTCCTCATCAAAATCAAAAATCTAATTTCTTTTACAGGACCCAGATGCTATACAGTGGGAAAACCAGCCTGGCAACATAGTGCGTATTAATAAAAGGACACCACATCCTGCCAAATTCCAGCTGCGCTAATTGTATTGTGTTCACAGAGCTCACAAGCTATCAGAAAGTTGTATGGCAACCACCTCCGGCGCCAAATAGAACTGGCAGACATAGACATTCAGTACAAGAAGAAAAAGATGGAAAATCTTGCACTGGAGTCCGAAATAAAAAAGAGGACAATTAGGAAACTGGACCTTGAAATAAAAAAAACTTGAGAGGGAGGTGAGATATGCCTTCAATGTACACTGTATGCTAACTGTAACACAAATGTATTAATCATTATTTTTCTTTCCTCCCCCAGCTCCAAGAAGATGACACAGCTCAAAATAAAAATTAGGTATATTCTCGTAAAGTCAAGTGAGCCATGACATATGAGCTCTTATTGTGAGCACACAGGACGGTGGCATCTTTCTAAGGTTTTTTTTATTTTCCCAGCAATCAGTACAACCAAGTCATCGTTATAAGGCATCGCCCTCTTTTGCCCACCCCCCCAGCACCAGGTGTGGCCACTAGCCTATATGAAAGCCCAAAATTGTGTGTTCCTTTCTGCTCTGACAATGGCATGCCCATTCGTGCGAGATGTGGTGGATGAAGAAGCACTTGTGCTGAGGAGAGCCTTCAGGCGAGAAAGGGTCTTCAGGGACCGGTTGGACCCACTGGCCTTCCCTGATGACCATCTATATGAAAGATACAGGTTTTCTGCAGATGGCATCAGGTATCTATGCAGACTACTGGGTCCCAGGATTAAGCACCGCACTGCACGGAGCCATGCACTGAGTGTGGAGCAAATGGTTTGTGTGGCCTTGCGCTTTTTTGCTAGTGGAGCCTTCCTGTACTCAGTGGGGGATGCAGAACAGCTGAACAAGGCCACAATTTGCCGCACAATAAGGAGTGTGCGTCTGGCTATCAAAGCATTAGCAGATGTCTTCATCTCCTTCCCTGGCCACAGAAGACTCTGTGACATCAAAGAGGAGTTCTATAGGATTGCAGGTAAGAGGATCTACAAATTACAGGACAACTGTTAACACATAGTAGGATACTCATTACTTTGTGTGACAGGTTTCCCCAATGTCATTGGTGCAGTGGACTGCACACACATAAGGATAAAAGCCCCCTCAGGTGCCCATGAGGCCGATTTTGTGAATAGGAAATCCTTTCACAGCATTAATGTTCAGGTGAACATAACTTTTTGATATTGTCCATTGACGAACACTCTGCATTGCCAGTGATGTGCATTGATTGGTGTAATATTCCTCATCTTATGATTTCAGATGGTCTGCAATGCTGACTGTGTGATCAGCAATGTTGTGGCAAAATGGCCTGGCTCAGTCCATGACTCCAGAATCTTTCGGGCCTCTGAAATCTATCAGTGCCTATCACAAGGTAAGCCACACAACCCCTATTTATAACCATCATGGCTGTGTCAAGAATATCACTGTGTTTATGAGGTAGTAATTATGAGATTTTGTGTTGACAGGTGAATTCTCTGGTGTGTTGCTGGGAGACAGGGGGTATGGCTGCCAGCCTTTTCTCCTGACACCTTTCACAGACCCCCAGGAAGCACAGCAGGCCTACAACCATGCCCATGCCAGGACCAGGGCCAGAGTTGAAATGACCTTTGGCCTCCTGAAGGCACGCTTTCACTGCCTTCACAAATTAAGGGTCAGCCCTGTTAGGGCATGTGATATTACTGTGGCTTGTGCTGTCCTCCACAATGTGGCCTGCCTGAGGAAGGAGAGGGCCCCCAGAGTGCCACCAGCCATGGACTGGGACAATCCGGCAATCTTCCCTGATGACGACAGTGGTCGGCTGCTGAGGGACCAATATGTGTTGAATTATTTTAGTTAGTATGTGTGCTTTCAATTTTGGTTAAATATGTCCTGCGGTGGCAGAGGAATTTGGGTTTTTTGGGTTCGTTTTTTGACGAATTTGGCCTCTTATGATGTTTGTGCGGTATACTGTGTGTAATACAAGGCTGCAGGGAGGCTACTGCATCCATTCATTTGTCTGTTCAGTTGATGTGTATGGATTTGTCCTGCATTTATTTTAGTGTGCAGACATGCAGGGTGTGTTATATACAGACCTTTGAATGTGTATGTATCATTTTGTATAATATGCTTGGATTCTGTGCTTTCCATCTTGTAGAGTCACTGTGACTTCAGTTTCGAAAGGAGCTGATGGTTTACCTGCTTTGTTTTGTCCTTATTCAATAAAGGAACATAATGTTACACATTGTGTTTTTATATTCATATGGAATGTGTATTTGTTTATATGACAGAGTACTAGGGCCACACTGAAGAAAAAGGATAAAGTCATAAATTTATGAGGCTGGTTCTTTCTGCAGAAAAGCTACATATTGTTTTTACAGTTTTGATACTTATGACAATGTGATACTTAATATTCTGGCACATCAGCATGTCTTTGTTTATGAAACCATACTGAAGTACAATTTCACGAAATGCCCCACATCTGTCATTTTAACAACTGTCCTCCTTTAAAACAACTGGTTACAATATTATGACTTGTGTTTTTTTCCCCTCTGTGGCCCTAATATTCTATCCTTTTATATATAGCCTTATAGTCTATGGGAAACTGTAAATTATCTAATGATAGCAACATCATCTAAAAATCTTTTTTTATCCAAAATCATTGAAATTAATGATCACAAATGTTTAAATAATAACAGTGGGTCTAGTTATATGATAACAATGTATAGTGAGCAGTGAAATAACTATTGGTTTCCATTTGTGGTGACTGCTGACTGACATTAGGGATGAGATTAAATAGATCCTGGAATTTAGCCTGGTCTGGAGCAGGCTAGCTCCACAGAATAAATCTCCATGGTAATTTATACCATAACATATCCTCCTGCCCCCTATCCATCTTTAGTGCAACCGGATTACGGATCAATTGAGCCAGGATCACCAAGATATCCTGGCTTAATCCCTTATCCTAGTTTTGTGCAACAGGCCCCTGGACGTGACATCGGAAGATAACAGCTCTATAAAAGACTCTTTCGTGGTGCCCCAACTTTCTAGTTAATTACATTTACATGATTAGCTCAATCAGGTAATATCAATTACAGAGAAAGGATTTTATAGAATAGCATGTCATATCACTTAATCCGGCATAGCCAAAGACATGACAATACCTTTGGTGGAGCACATTTCACACACACCACCGGTCTCACACACACACATACAACGTACACACATACAACGTGCACACACACAGCACCGGTCTCACACACACAAACACACACACACACATACAACGTGCACACACACAGCACCGGTCTCACACACACACACATACAACGTGCACACACACAGCACCGGTCTCTCACACACACACATACAACGTGCACACACACAGCACCGGTCTCTCACACACACACATACAACGTGCACACACACACACACACCACCAGTCTCTCACACACACACACATACAACATGCACACACACGCACACACCACCGGTCTCACACACACACACACAGCACCGGTCTCACACACACACACACACATACAACGTGCACACACACAGCACCGGTCTCACACACACACACACATACAATGTGCACACACACAGCACCGGTCTCACACACACACACATACAACGTGCACACACACAGCACCGGTCTCACACACACACCACCGGTCCACGACTCTATATCTCAGCAGCAGAGAAGAATAAACAGTGATAAAGTCATATTTATTCCTGCCTCCTGTTGAGTTCCCAGGACTAGACAGAGATGAGGAGGGAAGGAAAGCAGATTGTATGTTGAAAGACCTGGTTTGAATTGAGCATAATTATCATTACTAATGTTATTATTATTACTATTAGTCATAGTATTATTAGTCTTATTATTATTACTATTGTTATTATTGTTGGTCTTATTATTATTATTATCATTTTTATTATTACTATTAGTCATATTATTATTGTTATTATAATTAATATGAGTAATACTATTGTTATTACTGTTATTAATATGATTGTTATTATTATTATAACTTGTAGTAATGTTATTATTGATAATATTATTATTACCAGAAATGGAATCTGAGAGTGGGATGGATTAAAATCAAACACACTCACCTGATGCTCACACAAGAACAGATGACAACACACATGTTCATATGTACATATACAGTACATATAAACAGCTACACAAATGTGCACATAAATCCACATGCTAACACACATGGTGCATTTAAGAAACACACACACTCCTATGTGTTGGGTAGAGAGCCAGAGAAGCAGTGATTGTAGTTGCAGAGCCATTTGTTGTGGACCTGTTTGGGCTGCAGGACAGAGGAGAGGACACAGTGATGGAGGTAGAGCTCAGAGATCCTCACTGTGGGGACAAGCTGCTCATTTCAGTAACAACACCTGTTTTCCTCAATGAACACTGATCCTCATTAGAAACAAATTAACAGAGCAGATCCCCAACCTTTAACCTTAAAACCAGTCTGCCCATCTGCCTGTCAGTCTGTCTGTCTGCCACAAAAACAGTTTAATGGGTTGAGCATGCTGTTATTCTGTTGGTTAAATGTCCCTGTAAATTCCACCAGGTCTCACCAGGTACAGTATAACAGGCAGGTAGCTAGAGGTCTAGTTGAGAGTGTCAGCATAACCAGATTCCACAGCATATGGAAGTGACAGCCATGAGAGTCACAGGCCAGGAGAGAAGAGAGGGATGTAGAGGACAGAGAGTCGTAGGGATACAGAGAGTGAGAGAGAGGATGTATGAAGAGACAAAGCTGTCCCATAGAGAGAGGAGCAATATGCAGAGAGAGAGAGAGGAGAGAGAGAGAGAGAGTAGAGAGGGATGTAGAGGACAGAGAGTTGTAGGGATACAGAGAGTGAGAGAGAGGATGTATGAAGAGACAAAGCTGTCCCATAGAGAGAGGAGCAATATGCAGAGAGAGAGAAGAGAGAGAAGAGAGAGGGGGGGGGATTCACATAGGAACCAGGCTGGAGTTTCTTCCCCTCTCTCTCCCTCTTTCCTTCAAATGCTGCCTTCATTGTCTCTCTTGGTGAGGGACGAGGTGAAGGTCTGTCGTGTGTGGAGGTTAAACACCATGACATTATGTACAGTTCTCATTCTGTCTGGTCAGGCCTCAGGGCATTCAGTACTGATAATGAGAAGTAAACATTCCCAGACAATGACACTCCAACAGACCACACATACTATGTACATCACACACTCTGACTCCTGTATTGACTTTAATAATGTCTCATTCATCCCCATAGAGTCGATTGAGTCAATCTAAGTAGCATATAAATAAAACCCTGTCACAACTCCTACCGAAGGTGGCTCCTCTTCCTGTTCGGGTGGTGCTCAGGGGGTCGTCTTCACCGGCCTACTAGCTGCCACGATCTCTTTTTCCTTTTCTGCTGGTTTGGTCTGATTTGTTTCACCTGTTTCTTGTTTAGATGTTTAGTTTGGCTATTTAAGTTGGTAGGCCCGCCTGCTCTTCGTGTGTTTGGCTATTTAAGTTGGTAGGCCGCCTGCTCTTCGTGTGTTTGGCTATTTAAGTTGGTAGGCCGCCTGCTCTTCATGTGTTTGGCTATTTAAGTTGGTAGGCCCGCCTGCTCTTCGTGTGTTTGGCTATTTAAGTTGGTAGGCCGCCTGCTCTTCGTGTGTTTGGCTATTTAAGTTGGTAGGCCGCCTGCTCTTCATGTGTTTGGCTATTTAAGTTGGTAGGCCCGCCTGCTCTTCGTGTGTTTGGCTATTTAAGTTGGTAGGCCGCCTGCTCTTCATGTGTTTGGCTATTTAAGTTGGTAGGCCGCCTGCTCGTCATGTGTTTGGCTATTTAAGTTGGTAGGCCGCCTGCTCTTCGTGTGTTTGGCTATTTAAGTTGGTAGGCCGCCTGCTCTTCGTGTGTTTGGCTATTTAAGTTGGTAGGCCGCCTGCTCTTCGTGTGTTTGGCTATTTAAGTTGGTAGGCCGCCTGCTCTTCATGTGTTTGGCTATTTAAGTTGGTAGGCCCGCCTGCTCTTCGTGTGTTTGGCTATTTAAGTTGGTAGGCCCGCCTGCTCTTCGTGTGTTTGGCTATTTAAGTTGGTAGGCCCGCCTGCTCTTCGTGTGTTTGGCTATTTAAGTCGGTAGGCCCGCCTGCTCTTCGTGTGTTTGGCTATTTAAGTCGGTAGGCCCGCCTGCTCTTCGTGTGTTTGGCTATTTAAGTTGGTAGGCCACCTGCTCTTCGTGTGTTTGGCTATTTAAGTTGGTAGGCCCACCTGCTCTTCGTGTGTTTGGCTATTTAAGTTGGTAGGCCCGCCTGCTCTTCGTGTGTTTGGCTATTTAAGTTGGTAGCCCGCCTGCTCTTCGTGTGTTTGGCTATTTAAGTTGGTAGGCCACCTGCTCTTCGTGTGTTTGGCTATTTAAGTTGGCAGGCAGCCTGCTCTTCGTGTGTTTGGCTATTTAAGTCGGTAGGCCCGCCTGTTTTTCGTGTGTTTGGCTATTTAAGTTGGTAGGCCCGCCTGCTCTTAGTGCGGGCTTGCAATTCCCACTTTGTATGTGTGGTAGTGCTTTCTTGGTTTCGTTCCTATGTTGGGCATTTGTTTTATGACGCTCGGTTGCGTTGTATTTACTATGTGGCCCTGTGTTTAATAAATTCAGAACTTTCTGCCTCCTGCACCTGACTCCGCACCCACTACGCCTAAGATTGTCACAACCCCATGAAAATCTGTCAGTTTAAACTAGAGATATCAGGGTTTTTCATTGGATGAATCTCAATCCTCCGTATCCGTATCCGTCGCACTACGGTCTTCTCCTGACGTCTGTAGCGTCCGAATGGTTTGATCTACAAACTATGGAAAGGGGAGACTCTCACAAACACAATGGTGGTTTGTCAGGGGACTCATTTTGTCAGGGGACTCGTCTGAAGTCGGAACTGTGGATTTGTCAACTGTCTGAGCTGATGTGTGTTTTGACTGGAGAGTTGTATTGTGCTGTAAAGGCTAAAAGAGGTCCAGTCATTCTTATCCATCATCAGATCTTTGCCACGAGAGAGTCTATAGTGTTATCAGAGCTGTCTAGCAGCCAGGGCTGGATCTATACATCCATTAGAGATGCAACACACATTACAGAGAGACAAGCTACTACAGAAAACTTTAAACCATTGACTACCAAATAATAACAAGACAAGCTACTACAGAAGCAGAGAGAGGGAAGGACATGTATGAAAATTGTAGTGTGTGTGTGTAGTGTGTACTGTGTGTGTTAGTGTGTAGTGTGTGTACTGTGTGTAAGTGTGTAGTGTGTGTACTATGTGTGTAGCGTGTGCATTTACAACAATACCAAATATGTAAAGTCTCAAAACTTGTTGACTTGCCTCAGGCCTTTACACACCAATGGTATAGTTTAAGTACGAGTGGTGTCTGTGAGTGGGAATAAGAATGGACGACAGGCTGAAGACATCCTAACCATGGCAGGAGAAGGTGTGTGTAGCATGGTGGGATTTTAACACTTGGAGCTGAGCTGAGGCTCATTACAGTTCAGAGGTCAGGGCTGATCTAAAGCCACAGTGACAAGTGCAACTGGGATACTGCAGTCAGTCTCAACACCTCCTTCAGGTCACACACCCACACTGTCAACACACACACGCCTTCCAGCCACCAATACACCCACATACACACTT